>NC_133458.1:59200176-59508926 GCF_048565385.1 Saimiri boliviensis
GTGGTGGGGACTGGGGAGCTGTGTGTGGCCAGGAAATACCAGGTAACTTCTCTGACGGTGGCTAAACTAAAAGCTACCTTCTTAACTGTAAAAATAGAAGCTAGAGGACAATTATATTACCTCTTAAAAATAATGTAACAAAATAACCACAGGCCTAGAATCCATTGGAAATCATTTTTGAGTATAAGAATGAAGTTTTTTTTTTTCAGGCCAGTGAAAGCAGAAAATTTGGGGTTCCTCTTTCTATGAGGGTAGATTAGACCCTCTCAAACAACCTCCTGTCCCTCTTTCTCCCCCTGCACCCAGAGCACCCTATGAATCCTGGCAAAATGTGAAAGTTGATTACTTAAAAGAACTAGAGCATGGCCAAACACAGGCACACATTAAAAAAAGAAAATGATACTGGGTAGGTTTCCTTTTATTAATGGCTCTTTGCCTAGTCCAACCTTTATCTGAAATGTGAATGCAAAGTTGCAGTCTTACCGGCATAAAGAATGTACATGGAGTTTGTAGCCATAGCAGCTAGAAAATGATGAGGAAAATCTTGGAAGAAGAGAGCGTGAAATCTTTTACATAAAATTTTGTCCATAAAACCTATACCCAAACTCCACTGACCTGTGAAAAATATATGCCTGGCATAAACTTTAAAAATCTAGGTAGGTATGGAAGAATTAGAATAAGAATTCAACTGCCACCAACTTCATAGAAGATAGTTTGGGGTTTTTGTCCCATCAAATTGACTACCTGCTAAATAACAGATCAATACTTTATTGAGAAACATGGCAGAATCATATATTATTTACAGTGTTGAGGATATGATTTAAAGTTACTAGCCATATAAAGAAAGTATAAAACAGAAAATATGATCCATATGCAAGAGAAAAGGTAATCAATGGAAACCAACCGTAATATGACACAGATGTTAGATGTTAGGAAAAGGATTTGAATGTAGCTATCATAACTATGCTCAAGAACAAACATACACTAATAACAAATGAATACATCTGAGCAGAGAAATAGAAACTACAAATTAAACCAAAAATTCTAGCACTAATATATTTGCTAATAATATTTAGGTTGTCTCTTAAATTTTCGTTTTTTACATATATGGGTTTTTTTTTTTTTTTTTTTTTTTTTTTTTTGAGACAGAGTTTCACTCTGTCACCCAGGCTGGAGTGCAGTGGTGTGCTCTTGGCTCACTGCAACCTCTACCTCCTGTGTTCAAATGATTCTCATGCCTCAGCCTCCCAAGTAGCTGGGACTACAGGTATGCACCACCATGCCTGGCTAATTTGTTTTGTATTTTTAGTAGAGATGGGGTTTTACCATATTGACCAGGCTGGTCTTGAACTCTTGATATCAGCTGATCTGCCCACCTCAGCCTCTCAAAGTGTTAGGATTACAGGCGTGAGACTCTGCATGGGGCCTCATTATTTATATTTATAATAATGATACAGTAAATAAAATTTCTTTAAAACAAACAAAAATAAATTCTAGCATTGAAAACACAGTATCTGAAATTTAAAACTCACCAGAAGTTAATGACAGACTGGAGATTACCAAAGTAAAGGATCAGTCAACTTGAAGACAGATCAATAGAAATTAAGAATAGCCAAGGAAAACATATTTTAAAAGAACAGAACTTCAATGACCTGTGGAACAATACTTGGGACTGGAGTCCCAGAAGACAAGGGAAAGAAAATGAAGTTGAAAAAAATTGATAAAATGACCAACATTTCCTCCCATTTCATAAAATATATAAATTTGCAGAATCGACAAATCTTAAGCTTCAAGCATTGTCTATAGGCAGAAGATAAATGGTCTCATTCCCGAAAAGGTTTTGGAATGAAGAAGAAATGAAAAAAAAAAAAAAAAAGGTACAGGAAATATGCTGGTGATTTGAACAAATGGACGGCATGCAATAAGAAGAAGATCCTAATGAATTAAAAGAAGATAAAATAAAATTATATGATGACAATAATGTAAGTTTAAAGGGAGCGAGTGTGGCTAAAGTACCACATGGAAAGGGAAAAACAACTGTGATTATCCTTAAATGGTCAGCGAGGTCTGTGAGTGACCACTGAAATAATGGCTATACAGAGTAAAACAGAGTGGGAGAGGGGATAAGCAGGATGATAGGAAATAATCAACCTAGCATTCTATATCCAGACAATTTTTCATAAATGCATTTTCAAATATTTGACCCATCTCAAATATTGATTTTATTGAAATTATATTTCTTTTTTTAAAATTTTTATTGCATTTTAGGTTTGGGGGTACATGTGAAGAACGTGCAAGATTGCTGCGTAGGTACACACGTGGCAGCATGATTTGCTTTATTTAATTCTTTAATTCCTCTTTTTCAGGAAACATCTGGAGAATATGCTCTGCCAAAAAAGCATTTAAGTGGGAGGCAGGGAAGCAAGAACAATAAATGGAGTTGTGTTCATTTTCTAGGGCTCCCCTAAAAATATGCAGCAGACTGGATGGTTTAAACAACAGGAATGTATTTCCTTTCCTTTCCTTTTCTTTTTTTCAAACTTTATAAATTTGTCTTTATTTTTTTGAGAGAAAGGTTTTAAACTTTTTAAATTTTATTTTAAGTTGTGGGATACACGTGCAGAACATGCAGGTTTGTTACCTAGGTAAATGCACGCCATGGTAGTTTGCTACACCTATCAACCCATCACCTAGGTATTAAGTCATGCTGCCTGATGCTTTCACCACCGCTACTCCTCCCCCAAGATGCTCCAGTGTGTCTATGTGTTCCCCGTCCTGTGTCCATGTGTTCTCATTGTTCAGCTCCCATTTATAAGTGAGATAATACAGAGTTTGATTTTTTGTTCCTGTGTTAGTTTGCTGAAGATAATGGCTTTGAGCTCCATCCACATCCCTTCAAAGGACATGATCTCATTCCCTTTTATGGTTGCGTAGTATTCCATGGTGTAGATGTACCACTTTTTCTTTATCCAGTCTAACATTGATGGACATTTGGGTTGATTCCATATCTTTACTATTGTGAATAGTGCTGCAATGAACATACACATGCATATATCTTTATAATAGAATGTTTTGTAAGGAATATATTTTTTTATAGTGCTAGAGTCTAGAAGTCCAAGGTCAATGTGAGGGCAGAATTGGTTTCTTCTGAGGCCTTGTTCTTGGGGTTATGGATGACTGTGCACTTCCTATCTCTTCATAGGGTGACCCTTCTCTGCACATTGCTCCTGGGGTCTCTCTGTGTGTCTTAATCTCTTCTTCTTAGAAGGACCCTAGTCAGGTTGGATTTTGGGCATACCTTAATGACTTCATTTAATTTAATTACCTCTTTAAAGGAACTTTCTTTAAATTTTGTTACATTCTGAGGTACTGGCAATTAGGGTTTCAAAATATGAATTTTGGGGGAGCACAGGTAAGTCCATGACAGGGGTATAAGAAAAAGAGGTGTTAAAGAAGTATAATTCCCAGAAATAAAGCTCTAGTGAAATTCCCAGGATGACAACTGCAGCAGGCTGGAGAGCAACCAGTCTAAGTTAAAGCAGGAAGATGGAGGATTCCCACAGTGATAGCAACAAGAAAAACAGAAACTTTCAGATTTACTTGAATTGTAAAAACATTGAGGAAATATTTACTCTGCCAGCAGATAGCTGAGGAGGAATTAGAGATAGATATATAGGAAACTTAGCAAACTAAAAATTTGGCAGTAATTTACTCCACAGAGAACAGAGTTGTACAAGAAAGGAAATACAAGCATGGCCATGATATGGCTTATCTGTAAATAATATTTACATGGTTATAGTTATAAAAACACTGGTTATTTTTCCAATTAAAATTGTGACGTAACTCTATTTAGAAGAAAGTCTGGGAAAATGTGGAAGAGGTCAACCTCACCTTCTCTAATAGGAAGTCTATAATAAAACCTAAAGCTGGAAAAAGCAAAAAAATGGTTGTCCTGTGCTCTTAAGAATATGGTCATGAGTAAGAGAAGAATCTACAGAGTTAGATGAATTTATTTCTGAGAATGAAATCAAGGGGACAGGTAGAGATGAGACAGGGCACTACTGTTTTGCATAAAAATTTAAACTTTTTAAACTAAGAACCTATGTTTATAGCAAATGTTTGAAAAAAAGCAAATTTAGCAAATATTGAAAAGTAGAATTTTGTATTAGTCTGTCTTACATTGCTATAAAGAGACTGGGTGATTTATAAAGAAAATTACCTGAGAGTGGATAATTTATAAAGAAAAGAGGTTTAATTGGCTCACAGTTCCACAGGCTATACCGGAAGCATGGCTGGTGGGGGACCCTCAGGAAACTTACAATCATGGAGGAAGGTAAAGGGGAAGCCAGCGGGTCCTTCACTGCTGGAGCATGCGGAAAAGAGAGAAAAGGGGGAAGTGACACACACCTTTAAACCACCAGATCTCATGAGAACTCACTCACTATCCAGAGATGGGGAAGTCCATCCTCATGAGCCAGTCACCTCCCACCAGGCCTCTCCTTCAACCCTGAGGATCGCAACCGGAGATGAGATTTGGATGGTGACATGCAGCCAACCATATCATTTCAGCCCTGGTCCCTCCCAAATCTCATGTCCTTCTCATATTTCAAAACACAACTATGCTTTCCCAACAGTCCCTCAAAGTCTTAACTCATTGCAGCATTAACTCAAAATTCCAAGTCCAAAGTCCCATCATAGACAAGGCAAATCCCTTCCACCTATGAGACTGTAAAATCGAAAACAAGTTAGTTCCTTCCAAGAAACAATGGCAGTATAGGCATTGGCCGAATACTCCCATTCCAAAAGGGATAAATCTGCTAAAACAAAGGGACTTCAGGCCCCACGCAAGTCTGAAACCCGGCAGGGCTGGCATGAAAATTTAAATCTCTTAAATAATCTCCTTTAACTCTATGTCTCACATCCAGGCCACATGGATGCAAGGGGTAGGTTCCCAAGGACTTGGGCAGCTCCGCCCCTGTGGCTCTGCAGGGTCAAGCCTGGACAGCTGCTTTCAAAGGCTGGTCGTTGAGTGCCTGTGGCTTTTCCAGACATACAGTGCAAGCTGTCAGTGGATCTACCATTCCGGGATCTGGAGGTTGGTGTCCCTATTCTCATAGCTCCACTACCCAGTATCTCGGTGGGGACTCAGTGTCAGGGCTGTATTTAAGAACTCTATGCTAGTAAATCCCAAACTAAAATTTCAGTCCAAATATTCATGCTTACTGCTTTTTAAAAAATATCTCCATTCAGTATCTCTCATAGATGCTTATTCAGTATCTCATGGATAGTTATTCAGTATCTCACAGCTAGTTCTCAGTTCCTTATTCCCCAGGCAGGCCTGTTTTGTCCTTCTCCTGAACCTCCACCTACTGTTTTTCTGGGCATAAAATAGCACCATGATTCAGCCAGTCACCCAAGTCAGAAAGCTAAACATCATGGTCTCTGATTTGCCGCCAACACATCATCACTGAATCCTATTGGTTCTACCTCTTTACAGTCAGCTTCCTTTTCTCCATCTTTGCTGATTGTCACTTATTTCTGGTATTACCAAACTTTTTATAGTTATTCACTCAGGTATCAATTACTTTCTTGCTTTTGATTTAATCACATGCCGGTTCTTCTGTTTGAACCAATTTTTTGTCTTCTCTTTCAGAGATCAGCCAAAACAATGGATCTTTCAGAAAGTTCTCCCTCACATATTCATCTCATTACTCATTTTGGCCTGGATATGATATTCGTGCCTATTATAATGATTGACACACAGAAGATGAATAATTTTCTTTCAAGAATAAATAAATAAATGGATTGAATGAATATTGATAAATTCCAAGAGAATGGATTTGATTCTTCCATCACTGAGTAGGAGTCATTTCTAGGTTATTGAGGTTTAGGTAAAAAAATTGTATATCTGTTCTACCTAAATTCTATGCTGGCTAGAATATTTTAAAACTGCTTTTATTGAAAAGTACAAATGTTCTAGCCATCATCTGCAAATTCAGACACCATGGCTTTTAAATAAAATAGAAAAATGCCTGTCAGTTTAGGTATTTTCTTTAACACATAGATATGGTGAAAGCAAGCCCCTGCTACTGTAGGAAGTGTCTTCTCTTGAAGAGGTTAAACTCAGTGGGAGAACACTGTCTGCTTAAAAGACATCAATCAGAGATTCAGCTACTCCTTTACCCCTTCCCATCCTTAGCTGAGCAACTGTCAGTTTGCCAGAAAAGACCTCAACCCTTGCTCTGCCAGGATGTCAGGGAGATGCATATTCATCGAAGACTGCTTGGGACAGGGTGAACTTGTGGCTGCATTTCACTGTGTCTATTCTTAGAGAAAATTTATTTTAAGATAAAAAATTCCTCCCTTATATTAGGATATAATCTTGACAGCTCAGGGGGTAAACAGTCAGAAGAGGTTGCTGAGTGGAAAGATTTCAGTAACACTAAGTTCAAGAAGAATTTAAAATGAAAGGACTGTGTACAAGCAATGTAATTACCTTTGTCATCTCCTTCAACTTTTCAGTGCTGGAACTTTCCAGTAGCTAAACATACAACTAGAAATGAATCTATTTTCATATTTCTTCATACACATTTATAGATAGGAGGTGGTAAAATACAGATTACGTTGTTATCTATTTTCCCCATTTCGTTTTTCTGTGTGTGACTGATAGAAAAAAAGTGCAATGGGAAATAGAATTCATATGTGACATCCCGGTTCATCTCTTACTTTATGACCTTGAATAATTATTTCATCAACTTAATGAAGTTCAGTTTCATTTTCTACAAGATAGAGATAACGTATGTTTTGCTAAATATAAAGCTTTTAAAACATACTAAATTGATTTCTATGGAAGAGTACTATAACTGTAAAACTGTTTACAAATGCAAAATATTTATTCTTACATAATACACATATGTTTTTTGTTGAAGTTTCCAAAAATAATTACAAGTTAATTGGAGACATATATTAAACTCAACATAGGTATATTATTTACATGGTTGTTTTCTAGCACAAATTCAGCAGGGCATTTTGTCAAGGCAGGAACAATTCTCTAGAGCAGGTTTAGGTTACATGGTGGAACAATTTGATGTTGTGCTTAGAAGTTAGGACATGATTTTCTTAGCAAACAGAAGTGAGATCGTTTTAATTCATTCTTAGTTATTCTTATATATTAGTTTTGTAACTACTAAGTAACAAGCTTTGTCTTAGGTGTTGAGGATAAAAAGATGAGCATCACTCAGCCTTTAGCATTTAGCTATGTGCCATCTAGTAGGGATTCGGAAAGTTAAAATCTGTAGTAAAATACTGCACATTCTATCAAGTGTTATGAAAGTGCAAAAGAAGAGGTAATTAACTTTATATGGAGAAGGGACAGGCAGGTCCAGAAATGCTCCATGGAGAACATCTGGATGTAAAGAATAATGAGAGAAGGAGATATATAGGAATTCTAAGTTAAAAAGCACAGTAGCAAAAGGTAACATAACTTAATTCATGTATAAAGGACAAGCTACCTAAAGATTAGAATATGTGGCAAGGAAAAGGTAACAATTATAGGAGGAAGGAAGGCAGATCATGGAGAGCTTATTACCATGCTAAGAAATCTAAACTTTATTCTGCATATACTGAGCTATATTCAAGAGTTTTAAATAGGCAATTGTCAAGTGTCCTAAGTCAGATTGTGTATATGTGTGTGTGTGTGTGTGTGTGTGTGTGTGTGTGTGTGTGTTTGTGTGAGTGTGTGTGTTTATTCTGAAAGTGGTATGGAGAAGAAATTCCAGTGTAAAGAAGCCAAAATTAGGGTGATAAGAGGCTATTGCAACAGATTTTAAAGATGTTGAAGATGTAAAATAAGATGATTTTCATAAGCATAAAGATTTGGGATGATCAGGAAAAATAGAAGTACAAGGATTGAATGAAGATGAAATATGATGGAGAAGTCAGTATCTAAATTGATGACAGGATTCAGATTTGGGTAGCTAATGCAATGGTCGTTGCTATAGCTTGAATGTCCTCTCTAAAACTCATATTGAAGTTTAAAAATTGCCATTGCAACAATATTAAGAGGTGGGAGTTTTAGGAGGTGATTAGATTATGAAGGCATTGCCAGTGCTGTTATCTCAGGAGTGGATTAGTGATTGCCTGAGCGGGTTGTTATGAAAGTTAGCACTCTCCCACAGGAACTCTCTTGCCCTTCTGCCATGGAATGATGCAGCAAGAAGGGCCTTGCCAGATGCTGGTACCATGTTCTTGGGCTTCCCATCCCCAAAGAATCACAAACCAAATAAACCCCTATTAAAAAATAAAAAATAAAATACCTAATCTCAGATATTCCGTTACAGCAACATAGAACCAACAAAGAAAAATCAAAGCAAGAAATGTGATGGGTGCTATAACAATGATCTGAAAACATGAAAATGACTCCAAAACTAGATAATGGGTGGAGGATGTAAGAACTTTGAGGAGCAGGCTAAAGAAAGTATAGCTTGCCATAAACAGAGCATTAAGGGAAATTCTGGTGAAAGCTTGTAAGAGAAGAGCTGTAAGGAAAGTCTGGAATGTGGTAGTTATTATCTAAGTGGAAGTGACCAGAATGCTGGTGGAAATACTGGCAGTAAAGGCTATGCTGATGAGATCTCAGAATTGAAGAAAAAGAAACTAAAAACCGGAGTACAGATTATCCTTGTTAAACTGTGGCAAAGAACTTGGCTGAATTGTGTCTATGCCCAGGGGTTTAATAGAAGGTGGAATTTAAGGGTGATGAATTAGGATATCTGGCAGAAGATTTTCAGAATGAAATGCTGAGGAACCCATGTGACTACTTTTGTTTACTTACAGTAAGATCAGAGAATAAAGGAATGATTTAAAGATAAAAAAATTTTAATTAAAAGGGAAGCAGAACAAATAGATTTTTAAAAATTGTATCCTGGTCATGTAAAGAGTGAAAAGGCATCTTCAGGAGAAATTAGTACCCGAAGAAGGGAGCCAGATGCTCTTTATCAGGACAATGGGGGAAATCTACAATTTGGGATCTTCCTGGTTGCCCCTCCCATCACAAGCCCAGAGCTCTAAGAGGGCAGAATGGTTTCTGAGGAAGGACCTGGAACACTTTCCAAAAGCTTGCTGCCTGGACTCTGTTCCCTGCATTCTGGTGCAGAGCTCCTCAATCACCCCAGCTGTGGCTCAAGCAGGCCCAAGGGTAGCTTGGGACCACTGCTACAGAAGGCACAAGGCTGAAGCTTGACAGCATTCACATGGTGCTAATTCTGCAGGCTTCCAGAAAGCAAGCACTCTGGAGAAATGGTAGTCTCCACCTAGATTTCAAAGAATGTGTCGGACAGCCTTGGGACCCAGACAGAGGCGGGTCCCGATGTCACCTTCATATTTTTTATTTCAAAATAACTTCCTTGTAGAAACTTTTTGTATTTGCCTAAACATTTCTTCACGTTTTACTTTCCTATAAACTTGTGGTGGTCCTCATTTAGTCAAGCAGAAACAATATTAGGATTCCATTCGCCAAGTATTTACATGACATATAGGTTAATATGCATTTATATGTATTTTTTATTCATGACACATTTTTATTATTAGCACAATAAGTGTAATATTTACCCTTGTAATTATGGTTTATTGTTATGTAGGTAACTGAAAACAGTTTTTACTGGTTGCATTTTAGAACAATCTTTCTGCTACATTTTCCCACAAATGCAAATGCCTTTATGTAAGCCTCATCTTAGATGTATATTATGAAATGGGGTCACTATTCAAGAGCTGAAAATACCTCATAGATGAATATATTTTAGATTAAAAATGGTTTAGGAAGTGCCAACACTTTCAATTCCCCAAATGCTTCAGATTAATCACGATCAAGTCCATAGGGGGAGACTGAAGGACAATTGCAAGAATGTTGTTTAGCTACTTGGAGAGGATTCATTACCTCAGACATTATTTGACATAAAAACAGATGTACCACTGTCATTGTTTTGACCTCTCCAACAAGATGAACAACTAGGCTGATACACTTATGGATTAGAGCAAAGCCCATTCCGTCAGAAGTAGACAATACATGCACACCAGTGTAAATGAAGAATTAACTTCCGAGTCGATTGGCTATTAATCTGGAGTCTGAAACAACACAACTAGCTGACTGGCAGTGCTACCTTTTTATTGCAGGTACACAGATAAAACAACTGTCTGCATTCCACAGCGGGCAATATTTTATTAATATGGGTAGTTTTAGATGAAGCCTGTAAATCGAATACGCCAAACTTGGTCTGCATTCTAAGGATGTTGAATATTGAAAGTGTTCATCATTTTGCAATCAGCTTGTCTCTGCTTTTTTCTCTAAAGGTAACATGAAGTATTTGTGAATGTTAGTGTGCTTATTCGTTGATTCAGATGGTCTTTTACATTTATTGATATTTATCATATTTATACACTATCACCTTACAAAAAGAGTTCCATTAGTAAGATGTTAAAATGAAGGGAGAATGGGGGGAGGTGAGGGATGAAATCATTACCTAACGGTTATAATGTACACTAGCTGGGGGACATTTACACTAAAACACAGACTTCATCACTTGATAATATGCCCATGTAACCAAACTGGGCTTGTATACCCCAAATCTATTCTATGTATTAATTAAATGTAATTATAATTTTGTATATATTTAATCTATTACATATATATTAAAAACCTGTTTAAGGTAGCTGGGAACAATTTTTAAAACTCACTAGTTCTAAACTCTTTTCAAATCCTTCTGTGAGTTCTATTTTTCATCATTTCTAAGGACTGGAAAAAATAAAGCAACGGACAAATATTTAATACAAGTTGGTTATATATGACTGGGTGAAGAGGAGGAGAAATATTTTCCTTCCCTCTCCTAGCTTCATGGCTGAAGGCCTAATAACAAAAGGGCAGATTATCAAGAGAAAACCATACACATTTATTTAATGTAAGTTGTACTTCACATGGGAGCCTTAACAAGGAAAGGAAGACCTAAAAAAGCAGTTAAACTTGTATATGTTTGATAGTAGGTGTGATGAAGAATAAATAGTCAAGGAGAAACATGATTGGAGGGCAAAAGTTATAACCTAATGATAATAAAGTGGGGCAAACATAGCAAGGCCCATTTGTTCAGATACTTTTTGTATTCCTGTGTCTTCAGAAACAAGGACATCCCTTTCCTCTGGCTATAGGGTGGGCACCTCTCACATGAGGGTCTTTTGACTTGCTTCAGGGGAAAATTTAAAAATCCTTCTTAGGGTTTATGACATGCTTCCGGGGAGAAAGGCAAAAGGAAGTTGATCATGAACTTCCTGCCTCTGCTGTTTTCCCAAATGCCGTTTTGGGGTAACATATCCTTAACTCCATCACTACGTAAGGGCCAGGAATCATTCAGTTACTTCTCTGAATAAATGAAATTAAGGCAAATGCATCTGTGTGTGTGTGTGTGTGTGTGTGTGTGTGTGTGTGCGTGCGCACACATTTGTGTGTGTGTGTGTGTGTGTGTGTGTGTGTGTCTTGGGGAATGGACAGTGGGAAAGCAGGACAGAATGGTAGAGTCTGGATGTTTCCATATATTTTCATTTCTTCTAAAATACCCTTTCTCTAATCAAGTAGAAACAACAATAGTTGCATGAATATATATATGTACACACACACACACACACATAAACAAACATATGACTAGACTTCTAGTCTTCTTCCCATCTAAAAGTTATAAAGGGGAAGAATGACATGTGTTTTTTTCTGGAGTGAAAAATTTATATCAGAGATACATGATTCAATCAGTAGATTTTTCAAAATGATTTCATGAGAACAATTTTTGTGCTAACTCATACGCTATAAATATTAGATGTGCCATACTGAAATTGCTTTTTTTCATAGAGATTTACTGATAAATGCAAATTCCTCAGCATGCTAAATGCAGACTTCCTGCAGTGATAAATGTCATTAACCATTGCTCTACCACTTAGTGATTTCCTCAGTCTATGTAGGAGCTATGCCCTTTTAGTAGATATCACAAAAAGAAGAAAGTTCTCAAGTTGTCTTTCTTGAAAGGCTCAATTTTCTTTCATATAATAAAAGTAAAAGTTGTTTAATTTGAAACCCCACTTAATGGCAATGATTATTAATTTATATTAAATGAAAAAATTATGAAATTTGGAAATACTTTTGAAAATTAAAAATAATTTTTAGACAATTTCTCCATGAGCATCCAATTATTCCACCTTCTTTAAGAGCATTCAACATAAAAGTATAAAATTTATCATATAATCAAGATCACAGTTGTAAAAATGAACCACATGTAGATATTTTTTCCCCATGTGAGTTACACTTGTTTGCAGCACAGCTAATTTATATATGTCATTCTTCTTAAGTGTTGAAGTTCTTCCTGCAGTTCCTTTAACTACAAGGTTTGTTATGAATTTTAGAGGTGGCAGAATAAATTTTGTAGAAAGAATGCTGAAATATTCTTTGGCCTTTTCTTTCAGATGAAGACATTTTGATCATAAGTGAGATACAGTGTCCTGATGTTATCAGTAGTACTACTTCTCATGATTAACATATCTACATCACTTTAATGTAGAAAACGTTTCCGTTTATATTTCTCAATTGATCTTTACAATAAACTAATGACATAGAGGGATAGGTAAGTAAAGAGAATATTTATTATCATTGATAAACAAGTAAGGAATTGAAACAGATAATTTTAGAGATTTATCCAGGGTCTTATTTTGAGAAACAGTAGAGCAGAGACTGACTCACGGACTAGTCTTTCGCTTCTCACTCCAGTGTCTTCCATCATACTAAGCTGCTAATACAGTCAACTTCCAAGCTTATTAAAGGGCACTTAGGCACTGCTGTTGATTCATTACGGTCTTCATTTTAATAACATTGCATTGCACCAGTTTTAAATGAAAGAAACATATGAGATAATCCAAGACATTTGTAGTGATCAAGAGAAGAAAGGTGGAGGCTAGAAGATATTCCAAGATGGTGTAGTATTATAAGTCTGGATCATGTACCAGAAGACCACAACGAAGTTGAAGTATTTAGAATTTATATATTTTCATAATTTTATGGAAACCTAAATTGCTCTCTTTTAAAAAATTTCTCCTCTTAGCTTTCTCTCACTAATTTTTTGGAAAAACTGCTTATGAAATCCTCTTCTGATTTTTCCTTCACCTTCACAGATAAAAGATTTTATTATTTTACTGCTTTCGTCACTGCAGCCTGATTAATGACAGAATGCATAATCTGGAAATGCTCGAAGGGTTGCAGATGATAGGTTAATTTGTCCCTCTTAAGAGAGAACTTAAAATATTTATTTATTATCATTGATAAGGAATTGAAACAGAATTTAAGAGATTTGTCTCTCTCTGTCTAGATAGATCTTAAAATGCATATTTATCATTGATAAATAAGGAATTGAAACAGAATTTCACAGATTTGTCTCTCTATATAATCTTAAAATACATTTTTATTATTGATAAATGAGGAACTGAAACAGAAATAAGAGATTTCTCTCTCTCTCTCTCTCTCTCTCTATATATATATATATATATGCATATCTTAAAATATGTTTATTATCATTGATAAACAAATAAGGAATTGAAACAAAGAATTTAAGAGATTTACCCAGGGTCACATTTTGAGAAGCAGTAGAGCAAAGACTCATCGACTAGTCTTTTGATTCTAACTCTGGTGTCTTCCATAATGTTAAGCTGCTAATACAGTCAATTTCCAAGTGCAGAGTAAAAACAGAGAGCGTCTTGCTTTTTGAAGAGATCACATTATTTCCTTAAGATCAATTCCCAGAAGAAATTAGGGTAGAAATATATAGTTTTTAGTGATAAAAGTTTTTATCAAATCTGGTTCAATTTAATTTCCATAAGCGGTGTTTGAATATGCCAATTTCTCTGAGCCCTTTGTATCATCTTTATTATGCTAATGTGCTAGAAGAATACATTAATTCATTGAATTAGTTGGCTTTTCCTTTATATTTGTGAGTCTAAACTATTAATCAATAATCAATATTTCTCTTTTATAATTTCTTTCATGTATTGATTTATTCAACAATACTTACTGAATGCTTATTCTTTGCCAGATACTGTTTGACACTAAGAATTTAAAGTTGAGAAGAAAGTCATTACTTTCAAACAATTTACAATCTGTTGGGTATAGGAAAGCAAAGGGAGGCAAAAATAATTTGCTTGTATTCATTTTTCTCCTGCTATAAATAAATTGTTACTAAGTAGTTTCCATTATCTGACAAAATATAATCCAAGAACTTTCTTTTAGGCATTATTGCAAAGCAAATAAAGCACATACTGTTAAGATGAGCTGAAAGGATTAAATGAGCATAAAGGTGCTGAAATATAAAGCATTAAGATTTTAATGGATAATGTCAAATGAGCAAAGTAACTATATACAATCAAAAATGCAAATGATTAATAATCTCTTCTCTTTTCTAAAACTGCCAAGTCTTCTTTTGTGGTATTAGATTAAATGATTTTTTTTTCTGGACAATTTTCTTTCTTTCCGAAATGCTTCACTACCACCACATCTATTTAAAATAACTACCATCAGCGTTCTATTCATTTTATTCAATGATCACTTTTTGGACATTGCAATTTGAAGAGCTAGAATAATTGTGTAACATATTTAAGTCTATAGATCTCTCTTGGAACACACTGGAGCTAATACTTAACATTTGTATTATTGTTTATGATTTACTAAACACATTCAATATAAAAATGTCTTGGACTCTGCAGCAAGACATGAGAGGGAGAGATGATGAATCAGTCCTCATTCAGACACATGGTCATGGAAAGAGAGCCAAAAGTCTCTAGTGAGACAGTCTCCAAAAATCTCTTTGTAAACTTCCTTTCTGCCTATCTTCAGCTTTTTCTCCCTAAATATCTCTGTGCCTCACCATTGCTATTTCCTGTTCAATTAACATCTTTCCTATGATTGACTAGAACATTTCCACCAATTTCCAAGTTCCATATCTATATCTTTCCAATATTTTTCTTGTCTCTATCTATCGTCATATTTTGGGCAAATTAATTTCTTATTTCTGTATGTTCTCAAAGTATTTTCTAACTCCTCTTATGCCATCTACAAATGGTAATACTGCAATATGTTTTCTGTTCCTCTCTCCCTGTTGCCAGGAATTCAGCACCTGGGGGAATATTTGCTGACTGTTAACAGCAGATGTGAATAATTGAACTAATGACACACGCTTGGAGCAGTGAATGTTAAGGTAGAGGTGACAGTTCCTTTGGACATATCTGTAGTGCTGAGTGTACAAGTCCTAGGGAAGACAGAAAAAGAAAATAACATAGGGTCAACAATGAGCCTATTTCAGATCCCATTCACAAAAGTTTATTTGTTGGAAAATACTAAGGATCTTATAATAATAAAATCCTTTTTATTTTCATAAGGAAATGCCACTGTAACAACCTGAGCTCAAGGGCTTTTTAACACCATTTTTCATAATTTGAAAGCTGTGTATTAAGGTAAAAATATAAAATATTTTAATTCCCTCTAAGAGAAAATTTAGTTCGTTTTCATTTTTGATATAAATATTTATAAAAATTTGATAAAAATTAAAATATTGGAAACATTTGCCTTAAAACCGGCAACAAGAGAAGAATGTGTAATATCTCTTATTTAGTATTTTTATGGCTATATTTGCTGGTGCAATCTGAAAAGGTGAAACAATTAAAATTAGAAAGGAAGATTCTACTTTTGACTAAAAGGAGGTAATAAAGACCAGATTTACTCTATTGTCTTGTGATGGACACACCCTAGGTTTACACCCAATGAGTCATACAATTTTCCTCCCCTTGAGTCCATACGGGACCTGTGATCTTCTTCAACTGAATAGAACATGGGAAAGATAAAGGGATTTTGCAGATATAGTTAAGGTTCCAAATCAGTTGAGTCTGAGTGAATCAAAAAGGAGACTGTCATGGCTGCGCTTGACTTTATATTAAAGTTGCCCAATAAGCAATGTTGTAAGAGAAGCACATAGCAAGGAACTGCAGGTGATTTCTAGGAATTGAGAGCAGCCCTTGGATGAGAGATGGAAGAAAATAGGGATCTCGGCCTCCAGCTGCAAGGAATTGAATTCTATCAACAACCACATGAGCTTGGAAGAAGACATCCAGGTCCAGAAGAGAACTCAGTCCTGCCAACATCTTGACTTCAAGTTTGTGGGACCTTGACCAGAGAACCCTATTATACCATACCTAGATTCTTGGCCCATGGAAACTGAGATAATACATGTATGTGTCGTTTTCAGCTACTAACTTCGTGGTAATTTACTGTACAGCAATAGAAACTAATACACACTTCAAATAACTAGAAAACTTGACAAAATGTATGAAATAATTTAGTTGCCTGGACAGTAAGCAATACACAGGAATGTAATTCCCACAATAAGGGAAATAAAATGAGCCTTATAAATTCACCAGCTTTCTGCTTAGAGTCAGTATCCAGGCTGCAGTGCAGGGAACAAAAAATTTAAACAGGTGCTTGCAGTCTCCCTGAATTACGGAGACAGAGGTCAGAGTTCAGGGAGGCTAATACAGCTGGATTTTACAGGGTACAGTACTGAGGGACAATTATTGCATGAAGAGAGAAAGAGCTCTGGATATTTGCAGAGGTCTTTCTGAGTATTTGGCTAAATACTGATCTGCTCACACAGGCATTGGCAGAGTTTGTGCTCCATGGTAGAAAGACCTTCTAATACATGAGCATTGGGTGGAATCTTCAGCAGGGCATCACATCAGTAATAGGGCCAAATTAACCCTAGGATAATGGCTGCTCTGGGCCTGCCCTGCCAAGGTTTAAAGTGAGCCTTGAAAGATTTTTTACATATTTTAATTAAATGCCTACCAAAACAAAACCCAAAACTATCTTAAGACATACAACGAAATCCAGCAACTAACCAAGTAAAAATAACAATATCTGGCATCCAGTAAAAAATTACCAGGTAGGCAAAGAAGCAAGAAAACATATTCCATAATTAGGAGAAAAATTATTAATAGAAACCAACCATGAAATGACAGAGATGGTGGAAGAGGCAAACAGATTGGCAGACATTTAAACAGCTGTTCCACATTATGTAGCTATTCTGTGTTTAAGAAAGCAGAAGAAAACATAGGCCCTTTTCGGCCTCAGCCCACTTGCACCCACGTGAATCAACAGCCATGTTGCTCACACAAAGCCTGTTTAGGGAGTCTCTTCATTCAAAGTGCACATTTTAACATTTGGTGCTGGAAATCTGGGACAGGGAACCCCTAGGGGAGACCAAACCCCCGTCCCTGTTCTTGTGCTCCCTCCATGAGGAGGTCTACCTACTGACCTGGGGTCATCAGACCGGCCCGAAGACGCACACCACCGGCTATTTGAAAAGTCAACTGTCCGACTCACGTTGCTGTTCCCAGAGCTCCTAAAGCTCCAATCCCCAGCTTGGCGGCTGAAGACTAACGCGGCCCGAGCATCTCGGAAGTCTCCTGGACCATCACGGACGCCGAACTTCAGGTGACTCTTACGGTTGGAGGGTAAGTCCATTCCCTTCTTAATCAACACAGAGGCCGCTCACCCCACGCTGCCTTCTTTTCAAGGACCTGTCTCCTTGGCCTTCATAACTGTTGTGGGAATTAATGGCAAGGCCTCCAGGCCTCTCCAAACTCCCCAAGTCTGGTGTCCGTTAGGCCAGCATTCCTTTCCACATTCTTTCCCAATCATTCTCACTTGTCCAGTTCCCCTGTTAGGCTGAGATATCCTAGCAAAATTGTCTGCCTCCTTGACCATTCCTGGGCTACAGCCGCACCTCATTGCCACCCTCCTCCCTGAACCAGAACCTTCCTCAACAGCTCCCCGTATGTCCCGCTACCTTAACCCTAGAGTGTAAAACACCACCTTCCCATTCGTTGCTACAAGTCACTCACCCCTCATCATCCCCTTAAAACCTAACCACCCTTACCCTGCCCAGAGCCAGTACCTCATCCCACAACAGGCTTTAAAAGGCATAAAGCCTGTTATCACCCCCTGTCTATTACAACATGCCCTTTTAATTCACCCTCCTGCTTCTTCAGTATCTATACTTAAAGAGGTAACGAGTATCCCCTTCCAAAGCCCAAATTTCTTCCCCATCCTAGCTATCAAAAAAACCAATCAAAATCTACAAACTAGTCCAAGAACTCTGCCGCCTCATCAATCAGATTGTACTTCCCATCCACCTAGTTGTATCAAACCCCTATACCCTCCTGTCTTCCATACCCTGTTCTACAACTCACTATTCTGTTCTTAACTTCATAAATGCTTTTTCTAAATCCCAAATTTCTTCCCCATCTGTTACAATCTTTCACCAACATACACGTGCTCTCTCTGCCAACTGTATCCAGTTAATTTCCCAAACCCCAACCCCATCCACTAAACAACAGCTTCTCTCCTTCCCAGGAATTGGAGGACACTTTCGCCTCTGGATACCAGGGTTTTGCCCCTGTAACCAAACCACTTTATGAACCTATGAAAGGAAACTTAGCTGATCCCATAAACCAAAGAATTTTCCCCCTTTCTTCCTTTCAGTTGCTAAAGAAGGCCTTAGAGGCAGCCCCTACACTAGCACTCACCAACTCCTCTCAACCCTTCTCTATCTACACAGCAGAAATAAAAGGCTGTGCCATTGGAATTCTTACACAGGAGCCAGGCCCACAGCCGGTAGCCTTTTCATCCAGACAACTTAACCTCACAGTCCTGGACTGGCCCTCTTGACTACGAGCAGCGGCGGCTGCCACCCTGATACTCTTAGAATCCCTCAAAATCACAGGCGATGCCTCACTTACCCTCTATAGCTCTCACAACCTCCAAAGTTTTCTCTTTACACCTCACACACTTACTTTCAGCCCCTCACCTTCTCCAGCTTTATGCAGTCGCCCCTACTGCTTAAACCACCCTTCAAAAAGTCTCTGTTTTCTCTAATTTTCTGTCTGACTGTGATCAAATCCACCATACTCATTTACATTTACATGCCCTGCTTTTGTTTAAGTTGTTGGTTTACACTTTTGCTCTAGGCAATTACAGCTAATATTTCACTCTTAATCTGGCTCCTGTTCTCTGCTCATACCCAATCTTGCTAATAAATTGCGTGGTTGCTTATACATACCACACACTTCCTCATATACCACAAAAACAGAAGCTCTCCCTCCACACCGTTCCCCCACCAAGCCCCACTACAACCTTTAACAGCTGCAGCCCTTGCTGGTTCCCTTGGCATTCGGGTCCAAAGCCCCAGCTCCGTCAGAACACTTTCTCATCTTTTCACTTTACACTTGCAGTTCTGTGTAAGTTTTGTTTCTTCTGTGATTCTTCTTCTTACATCTGCCTTCCTACCAACTGGACAGGCACTTGTACCCTAGTTTTCCTTACTCCCAGAATTCAGTTTGCCAACGGGGATGAAAGCCTCCCTGTTCCCCTTGTGGTCCTGGCATGACACAAGTGGGTCACTCCATTAATCCCCTTACTTGTAGGGTTAAGGATCACAAATGCACTCGGCACAGGCCTTACCACTTCAATCGGCACCTTCCATAGCTTCTCTAATAATTTCTCTGCTAGCATTGGGGAATTAACTTTGTCATTATCCCTTTTTCAAGCTCAAGTAAATTCCCTAGCTGCAGTTGTCCTCAAAAACTGCAGAGGTCTTAATTTACTGACCGCTGAAAAAGGTATTTGCCTATTCCTAAATGAAAAATGTTGTTTTTATGCAAACCAGCCTGACCTCGTATATAATGCCATCAATACATTAAAAGACAAAACCCAAAGGCTCACTAATCAGGCAAATGGTTATTCTGGATGTGACTGGACTGGCTGGACACTCTCTAACTGGGAGTCATGACTTCTTCCAATCCCTAGTCCTCTAATACTATCTTTCTCCTATTATTTGAATCCTATGTTTTTCCAATTAATCTCTCAATTCAAAATCGTACACAAGCAATAACCAATTGGTCAATATGACAAATGATCCTTCTAACAACCCTGCAGTATCAGCCCTTCCCTGAAATCTCCCAGCAGTCTAAATTCTTACCCATTTTTAGGTTTTCGCACCACTCCCAATCACGCATGAAGTAGCCTTGAGAAACTTTGCCCTCACCCCCAAAACCTGTTATGACCCCCTCTTCTCTAATTCTTTCTCTTTCTATAAAAAGACAGGTATATCAGGCTTCCATGTGTAAGCTGGGACCCAGAAAGTCTGAAGTCCTGTCTGTCTCGGCTGATCACCCCTCACCACCTGCTTTTGCCATTATCCCTGATAGCCCAGGGGAGCTTCCCCAACCCTGCAATCTTAACTGTTATTATGATAATGTGAATACTCTCCGCCCCACCCTACCATCTTAACTACTCACCCCACCCACCGTTGTAACTGAACTATGGTAATGTATACTGCTTGCCCCTACTCCCACCACTGTAACTCATCTTACTGTGTAACTTTCCACTGCCCACCCCAAACCTATAAAACCAACTCCTATCCCACTGCCCTTCGCTGATGCCCTTTGCAGCCTCACCCCACCTGCACCCAGGTGAATAAACAGTCATGTTGCATGTACACACACACACACACACACACACACACACACACACACACTAGAAGAAAACATAAATATAGTGAGAGAAATGGAAGATATTATTTAAAAGACTCAAGTGGAATTTCTAGAGATAAAGAAATTATCTGAAATGGAAAATACACTGGATTAGAGACTGCAGAAAAAAATATCTGCAAACTTGAAGAAACAGAACTGTCAAAATGAAGCACTTAAGTGTGGCTCTTGGTTACAGTCCTCTGTGTGACTTTTCAGGCCACAGGCTCTTACAAAGGCTTTACCTGACAGGCCTGTAGAAGAGGGGAAGGCAGGGGAGCTGCCTCCGGTGCTAGACTCAGGGATGAGCCAGTGTGCTGAAGTCTCTAAGGGGATTTGCAGTCAAGGACTTGGGGCTCCCTTGCAGGCATCTTCATGCCTAGGTCTCTGTTTGAGGCTTCAGGCAGGAAACATCTTCAAGTACTTCTACTCAGGCCTCCTTACTGGGGAAAGGGCCTCAGCAGAGAAGGAAGGAGAAATCCTGAATATGCTTTTCCTTCACTCTAAATCAGCACCCAGAACTTTACTTTCTACTCCTGGCCCTGTTCCCCCACCTTCCCTTAAGCCACCCAGAGTCTACAGAACTACCCCAGCCTTTTGTTTGTGGCTCTCTCAATGGTGAGATGACCCCCACCTACATGCTGACCCAGCAGACTCTCTAGGTTCCTGGGGGAAAATGGAAGGAGGCAGAGAAGCAGGTGGTGCGCTCTCCAGTTTTGTCCCCTTGCTTATTCCACTGCAATAAGTGATTAAAATCTTATTTTTATTTTATTTTTGGCTTGTTGCTTTACTCGCCTAGTATAGCACCTGGTAGCTTAGCTCTCTTTCTTTCAGCTCAGCTGAGCTCCTGAGAGCACAGAAACAAAAAAGACTGAAAAATAATGAAGAACATCTATGACCTGTGACAAAATATCAGGCAGTTTAACATCATGCAATTGGGGTACTAGGGAAAGAGGGAGGGGATAGTATGCAGAAAAAACGAATGGAAAAATAATTGCCAAATGTTCTGATTTTGAAAACAATTTTAAATCTATAGATCCAAGAAGTTTAATACATCTTAAGAATAAAAAGAATTTACAGGAAGATATACATTATCATTTGTAGATACCATGACTGTATATTCCAGAAGAATCAAAGATTTAACTATAAAAAATATAAAACCTTAAACATGTTTTTAAAAAATTAATTTTAAAAAATTGTAAGTACAAAGATCTTTCTAGGTATTGTTCCAAACTTTGAAAATATTACAGAAAAATTAAAAATTTGACCACTTAAGATTTTTAATGTCTGCATGTAATGTATACTGTAAACAAAGGACATGTCTATCATATGTTTTATAAAAAGTATTACAGTTAACAAAAAAGATGGAGTTTTATAACATATTAAAAGGTCTTAAAAATCAGCAACACTACCAGCAAACAATGTAAAATAAAGTATATGAACAGTCAATTCACTGTAAAAACCTGTGAAAAGATGCTCAACCTCACTCATAATTAAGGAAATGTAAATCAAAGGGATAATCATGTGGGGACATTTTCCTCCTGTATGATTGACAGGGATGATATTTGAAACCAATATAGCAAGAGTGTGTGACTTTGACATTCTTGCTTTGTTCAACAGGGAAGGATATGGGAAACTCTTTGGAAGGAAATTTGCTAGCAATTAGCAATAATATAAACGTACCCATTCTGTGACACTGCAACTCAATTTTTAGAAAGTTGTATTAAAATTACTCTCAGTCAGGTGTAATAACCGAGTGAGTCACAGAGTAATGCCGCACTCTGAGTTCTAATTCAGTACTTTGTTAATTAGCCGGCAACTGAGAGACGGCTAACGCTCAAAATTCTCTCGGCCCTGAGGGAGGGTCTTGATTATCTTTTATACCTTGCTTTAGGTAGGGGAGGGGGAGCCTAGCTGAAATGGAATTTTACAGAAGCAGAACAAGCAAGTTAGATAGGGAGGCTGGTAACCAGGAGGCAGGAGGTTCCCAGGATTGTTGGTTGCTAAAGGTATTTCCATATAATCATCAAGGGGGGTGGTTCAAAGAGAGTTATTCACAATAGCAGGTGTGCTTGCCAAGCAGGATGTAGTTACATTAGTTATATGGTAGGATAAGCACAGAGTCAGCGTGACATAAGCGCAGCATCAATGTGTCCCAGTTATGCACCTGAGGGAGACATGGCAGGGAGGGAGAAGCAAAAAATGGATTTTACAGCCTAAGATGGAGTCAGTTAGGTTATCACACAAGTGCATTATAATAACTGAGTAAAAATACCCATTACTGCATTTTTATATTAATGAAAGACTAGAGAAACCAAGACCTAATGACATAAGGACTGGCGTAAAAAATTATGTGACAATACAATGGAACACAGTGCAGCTGATAAAAAGAATAAAATAGGAATATAAAATCATTTCCAAGATATTTTTTTAAATCTAAAAAAAAAATAAGATACAGAAGAGGATGTATGTATCAAAACTATAGAAGCTAGAAGCAGATCTTAAGATGAGGAAAAAAGAAACAACTATCGAGGATATGTGTGCATACATGCAATATATCCATACTCATATATAAGCTGGTACTGAAACAGGCTATGTCTGAGATGACTTAAGTTGCACTTGGTCAGGGAAATTCAGAGCCTACAAAAAGAAAGACACTTACATATCACAATCTACCTTTAAAATGTTTAACTTTGCAAGTTAAAAAGTTTTAAGTTAGCAAAACTATTCAACATTAGCTAACACAGGGATTTTTTTTTTTTCTTAAATAAAATAGGTTTTTCTGTTTTGGGGCACACATGTTGAGAGTAGTCTTTCTTGTAGTCTATTTTTAAATGACAGTAGATATTTGATATTCAAAAATGGAAAAACTATAGTTTCAAGTATATGAGTTATCTGGAAAACTCACTGCATATAGTAATTTATATGCTGAAATTTGATTTAGAATCAATTAACTTATTACATTGAGGTTAGTCAACTGTGCATTTATAATTTTGATTTTGATGTGTTGGTTTCTAATTTATCAAGTTTACCTAGTAATCCTTATAATGAGATACAAATTTTGTGTGTGTGTGCAAGCCATTGCCAGTGATAGAAAACAAGAAATCTAAGAAGCCCCAACTGGGCAAATCAAAGTTTTGCACAAATTACAGAGAAGAATGCCAGCTCTAACATTTTCTCAGATTTATGCTTTGAACAAAGTTTGTAAAACTCATAAAAGGAAATAAAGAAAAAAGTATATATGAAAGAATGAAACTACACATTCCTTTTCTTCTGTACATGAGACTTTGGTTAAGAACGTTTTCAAGCCTTTATGTTATTTGTGCTGTATATTCATAAATTTGGAAGACTCACAAAAGTTTCTAATATGGCCTTAAAACAGTTAATTTTTTTGTCTGTCCTGTATTGGTCATTTGTCGTATTCCTCACTTTTCCAAAGAGACCAAAACTAAACCCATGGGCATCTTTGTCTGACTGCCTGTGGAGTGAATGCTTGCAAGCACCATGCTTTTCATTACAAAATTGGGGTATTATTTGATGAAAATAATAAAATATCTTCCTGATGTTTTATATACAAGTTCAGATGTTTGATGATATAATAATTGGAGTAAAGATCACTAAACTAGCATATAGGGAATAAAAGGTTTGCAACCTTAAGGCCCTACTTTATACATAGCAATTTAGCAAAAACAAGCTCAAAATGATAATCCCCCAATGCTGCCACAATTACAGTACAGTAAGCACAGTATATGTCAACCACTCAATAGTTATGACAGTTCACTGAATTATGATGTAACTGAGTTGACTTCAACCCTTTTAGTAAGTAACATATAACTGTGCAAATTATTTTTTTTTGCCATTTGAAAATTGCATTCCCAAATATGTGTTAAGCAAAAATAAAAATATGCAAATCCAGGGTTATGAATAAAGGTGATTGAAATAATTTAAGGAGATGGTTCCATACTTCTGGTACCTTAATATGATGCAACATATGTGTGGTCCCTCAGTAAGTACCACATCTAAAATATGGATATATTTATTACAAAATAGTTAAAAAGCAAAAGCATACATTATGGTATCAGTCAAAAAGTATATAAAAATTTACACATTTCTGGGGCTGAAACTTGGGCCTTGCTTTAGTTTCAGAGCTTACCTTCTTCAATATATATGGCTTCTCAAAAGAGTCAGTGTATTAATCAAAACTTGCTATGAAGAAAAATGTCTTAAAAAATGGAGACAGATTAGACAATTTATTTTGTCTTCAGTTTATTGCTATAACTTAGTGTTCTGGAGAGGTATTGCTGAGAGGTCTGCACTGGGAATAAAATACACTTCATTTATTTTCCAAGTGTTAGCAGCTATCAGACTAGATGGATAAGAAAGTGGTCATGTCATAAAAGTACTACATTTGCCTCAATATCAATTTAAATGGACCAACTGGTCAAAATAGTCTCTAGATATCACTTGAAGTAGTCTTAGTGCTGGATATGAAAATCTACATTTCTATTCAGATAAATGAGGATCCAAGTAAATCCTTCACAAAATAAATGACTTTTCACAAGCAGTTCCCATAGTTCTTTCTCTCTTTCCTTTCTCTCTTTCTCTCTCTCTGTCTCTCTCTCTCTCTCCTCTCCCCTCCTCTCTTTTTTCACTCTTTCTCTCTTTCTTTCTTTCAACAGAGTCTTGCTCTGTTGCCAGACACCAGGCTGGAGTGCAGTGGCGTGATCTTGGCTCACTGCAATCTCTGCCTCCCGGATTCAAGAAATTCTCCTGCCACAGCCTCCTGAGTAGCTGGGACTACAGGCGTTCACGACCACGCCCAGCTAATTTTTATATTTTTTTAGTAGAGATGGGGTTTCACCATGTTGACCAGGATGGTCTGGATCTCTTGACCTTGTCATCCGTCTGCCTCGGCCTCCCAAAGTGCTGGGATTACAGGTGTGAGCCATCTGTAATCCTAGCACTGTTTTCTTAAAGAGCATATTCAATTGATGTATTTAATATTAACTGTTTTTTTAAAGTTAATTTTAAGAAAATTTATTTCTTAAAGAGCAAATTCAATTGATGTATTTAATATTAACTGTTTAAAAATGTGGTTGAAATAATTGTTTAAATTGAGCCTTTGTTGCCTGTGTTAAGATATACTTGAGCCAAGAAGCAGTTTTTGAGTTAATCAACATCATTCCACAGGTCATTTTTCTATTCAATTTCATCAAATTTGTTAGTGATTTTTCTATAATTCTGTGTTTGTTCTTAGAAACACATAATGACAAAACAAGAATACTATGCTAGTCTTTAAAGAGATAACCTCAGTACTTCATTTGTTGTTTTGCATTTCAGTGTTCATTCTCTAACCTCTCTTAAGTTAGTTACTTCCTCCTCAGAAAACTGATTCTCCCTGTTGTTGGTAGGCCAACATCTCACAAAAATCATACATTACAGGAAATGCATGAACAACCAATAGTCTGGCCCAAAACCAACTTAGACTTATCTACAAGCTTCTCTTTCACCATCCTCCATCATCAGAGCAGAGTTACCAGGGCTGCCATAGACTCATATAGGAAATGAGACAGTGGAGGAATCCAGATTGGACTTTGCAGCTGAAAAATATGTGGTTTAGCCTCTTAGCTGCTTAGTTACAGAGGCACAGATGCCTTCCTGAAAGCTTAACAGAAGGTGGAAAAGTTTATTTTAAAGCTTCATCTGTGCAGAAGGAAAAAAAAAATGAAAGCATGACCCTTTAGTTTATGAAGTTTGTTTATTAAATTCAGTGTAGCACAAAAGGGCTGAGTAAATCCTAATGGAAGTTTGCATTTTAGTTATCTTATTTATAGGTAATTCATTAAATGAAATTAATTAATAGGATCATAGATTTAGGAAAGATGGTCTCCATTTCACCTATTAGGTCTAAATTACTCACGTGTTGTATAATGTTTTAATTACCTACGCTCTAATGGAACAAATTGGATTTGTTGTCATTTCATTTAATCACACCTACATAAGATAGCTCAAATATTGAACTGTAGTCAAAAGGTATGAATACTGAAATACTTCTTCACTGCTCATTTAAAAGCTAATTACTAAATGCATCCTAAGAAAAATGCATATTTATTTTGATATAAAGTGATATGTAGGTATGTTCCAATGAGTGATTATGATATTTAATTTTAATATAAACATACATAATATTCTGCTCATATCAGCTTTTCTATTGAATTCAAGTTCTGGGAATGATGTATATGAAATAAGTAAAGGGGTGTAAAAAAGGACATCTGCTTAGCCAGATGAATAAGCTAAATGAATTTTAGCAATAAAAAAATAGAATAAAAGAAGTCACAACTGGCACATCTCCACTTTTAAACAGATGTAAGTTTTCTAGAGTAATACCTAACAGGGTGGCATTTATTTATTCCATATATTTTACTGAGCATCTACTCTATGACAGACACTGAATAAGAAATCAAGATTCAAAAAGACACCAAGATTTTAAAAGACCATGTTCCTTTCCCTAAAAAGCTCACAGTCTACCTGGCCTAGGAAGGTCCGCCAATTAATCATTGAAATACAATGTCATTTGCAGTATAAATGGGAATCACCCAAAACGTCTGCATTTTAGAAATATTTTCTTTCTTAATTATATCTTTATAATTATGTCACAGAAATATTGCATATTAATGTTAACTTTAACAGTCTTATTTTTTCAGCCCTCTCCTTTTATATGTCTTATGTGCACTGTCTAAACGCATTAATTAAACAAGATAAACTGGTGTTCAGAGGAAAGAGATTATTCTGCCTATTAAAGTTAGGCTTTGGGCTGGCAAGATGGCCACATAGGAACACCTCTGGTCTGCAGCTCCCAAAGAGATCAACACAGAAGGTGGGTGATTTCTCCATTTCCAACGGAGGTACCCAGTTCATCTCATTGGGACTGATTAGACACCACAGAGGGCAAGCTGAAGCAGGTTGGGGTATTGCCTCACCCGGGAAGTGAAAGGGGTTGGGGAACTCCATCCCCTAGCGAAGGGAAGCTGTAAGGGACTGTGCCAGGAGGGATGGAGCTATCTGGCCTGGGGAGCATGCTTTTCCCACAATCTTCAAACCCACAGATCAGGAGATTCCCTCAGGTGTCTATGCCACCAGGGTCCTGGGTTTCAAGCACAAAACTGGGCAGCCATTTGGGCAGACACCAAACTAACTGCAGGAGTTTTTTCTTTTTGTACCCCAGTAGCACCTGGAACACCAGTGAGACAGAACCGTTCACTCCACTGGAAAGGGGGCTGAAGTCAGGAAGCCAAATGGTCTTTCTTACTGGATCCCACTCCCATGGAGCCCAGCAAGCTATGATCTACTGGCTTGAAATACTCGCTGCCAGCACAGCAGTCTGAAGTTGACCTGGGATGTTCAAACTTGATGCAGGGAGGGGGGTCTGCCATTACTGAGGCTTCAGTAGACCCCAGGAAGTACAAATTGGGGTCTCACCAAAGCTCCACAAAGCTGCTGCAGCCAGACTATCTCTCTAGATTCCTCCACTCTGGGCAGGGCATCTGTGAAAGTAAGGCAGCATCCCTAGTCAAGGACTAATAGATAAAACTCCTATCTTCCTGGGAGAGAGATCTGGGGAAGGAGTGGCTGTGGGTGCAGGCTCAGCACACTTAACTGTTCCTGCCTGCCAGCTCTGAAGAGAGCAGCGGATCTCCCAGCACAGTGCTGGAGCTCTGCTGAGGGGCAAACTGCCACCTCAAGTGGGTCCCTGATCCCTGTGCCTTCTAATGGAGAGACAGCTCCCAGCAGGGGTCAACAGACACCTCATATGGGAGAGCTCCAGCTGGAATCTGTCTGATGCCCCTCAAGGTGAGGCTTCCAGAGGTAGGAGCAGGCAGCAATCTTTGCTGTTCTGCAGCCTCTGCTGGAGATACCCAGGCAAGCAGGGTCTGGAGTGGACCTGCAGCAAACTCCAGCAGACCTGTAGCAGAGGGACCTGACTGTTAGAAGAAAAACTAACAAACAGAAAGGAATAACATCAACATCAACAAAAAGGATGTCCATACAGAAACCCCACTGAAGATCACCAACATCAAGATCAAAGGTAGATAAATCCATGAAGATGAGAAAAACCAGTGCAAAAAGGCTGAAAATTCCAAAAACCAGAATGCCTCTTCTCCTCCAGAGGAACACAGTTTCTCAGCAGGAAGGGAAGGAAACTTGAAGGAGAATGTTTGACGATTTGACAGAAGTAGGCTTCAGAAGGTGGGTAATAACAAATTCCTCTGAGCTAAAAGAGCATGTTCTAAACCAATGCAAGGAAACCAAGAACCTTGAGAAAAGGTCAGATGAATTGCTATCTAGAATAACCAGTTTAAAAAAAACATAAATGACCTGATAGAGCTGAAAAACACAGCATGAGAACTTCATGAAGCATACACAAGTAACAACAGCTGAATTGGTCAAGCAGAAGAAAGGATCTCAGAGACTGAAGATCAACTTAATAAAATAAAGTTTGAAGAGTAGAGAAAAAAGAATGAAAAGGACCAAACAAAGCCTCCAAGAAATATGGGACTATGTGAAATGACCAAATCTACTTTTAATTGATATACCTGAAAGTAATAGGGAGACTAGCACCAAGTTGGAAAACACTCTTCAGGATATTATCCAAGAGAACTTCCCCAACCTAGCAACACAGGCCAATATTCAAATTTAGGAAATACAGAGAATATCACACAGATACTCTTTGAAAAGAGCAAGCTCAAGACGCATAACTGTTAGATTCATGAAGGTTGAAATCAAGGAAAAAATGTTAAGGACAGCCAGAGGGAAAGGTCAGGTTACCCATAAAGGGAAGCTCATCTGACTAACAGCAGATCTCTCTGCAGAAACCCTGCAAGCCAGAAGAGAGTGTGGTGCCAATATACAGTATTCTTTAAAAAAAGAATTTTCAACTCAGAATTTCATATCCAGCCAAACTAAGCTTCATAAGAGAAGGAGAAATAAAATCCTTTACAGATAAGCAAATGATGAGGGATTTTTTCACCACCAGACCTACCTTACAAGAGCTCCCGAAGGAAGCACTAAATCTGAAAAGGAAAAACTTGTACCAGCCACTGCAAAAACATACCAAAATATAAAGAACAATGACACTATGAAGAAACCGTGTCAACTAATGTGCAGCATAACCAGCTAACATCATGATGACAGGATCAAATTCACACATAACAATATTAACTTTAAATGTAAGCAGGCTATATGCCCCTAAATAAAAGACAAGGACTGGAAAATTGGATACAGAGTCAAGACCCATTGATGTGCTGTATTCAGGAGACCCATCTCATGTGCAAAGACATACATAGGTTAAAATAAAGGGAAGGCGGAATATTTACCAAGCAAATGGAAGGAAAAAAAGGAGAGATTGCAATTCTAATCTCTGATAAAACAGGCGTTAAACCAACAAAGACCAAAAAAGACACAGAAGGGCATTACATAATGGTAAAGGGATGCAACAAGAAGAGTTAACTATCCTAAATATGTATGCAGTCAATACAGGACACCAAGATTCATAAAGCAAGTTCTTAGAGACGTACAAAGAGACATAGGCTCTCACACAATAATAGTGGGAGACTTTAACACACCGCTGCCAATATTAGGCAGATCAATGCAACAGAAAATTAACAAGGATATTCAGGACTTGAATTCAGCTCTGAACCAAGTGGACCAAATAGACGTCTCTCCACCCCAAATCAACAGAATAGACATTCTTCTCAGCACCACATCACACTTATTCTAAAATTGACCACATAATTGGAGGTAAAACACACCTCAGCAAATGCAAAAGAACAGAAATCATAACAAACATTCTCTCGGACCACAGTGCAATCAAGTTAGAACTCAGAATTAAGAAATGCACTTAAAACTGCACAACTACATGGAAACTGAATAACCTGCTCCTGAGTGACTACTGGGTAAATAATGAAATCAAGGCAGAAGTAAATAAGTTCTTTGAAACCAATGAGAACAAAGACACAATGTACCAGAATCTCTGGAACACAGCTAAAGCAGTGTTGAGGGGAAATTTATAGCACTAAATGGCCACAGGAGAAAGTAGGAAAGATCTAAACTTGACACCCTAACATTGCAATTAAGAGAACTAGAGAAGCAAGAGCAAACAAATTCAAAAGCTAGCAGAAGACAAGAAATAGCTAAGATCAGAGTAGAACTGAAGAGATAGAACACAAAAACTCTTTTTAAAAAATGAATCCAGGAACGAGTTTTTTTTTAAAAAGATTAACAAAATAGACAGTGAGACGGACTAATAAAGAAGAAAAGAGAGAAGAATCAAATAGACACAAAAAAAAAATGATAAAGGGGATATCACCACTGATCCCACAGAAATACAAACTACCACCAGAGAATACTATAAACACCTCTACACAAACTAGAAAATCTTTAAAAAATGGATAAATTCATGGACACATATGCCCTTCCAAGCCTAAACCAGGAAGAAATCGAATCCCTGAATAGACCAATAACAAGTTCTGAAATTGAGGCAGTAATTAATAGCCTATCAACAACAACAACAACAAAAATCCCAGGACCTGATGAATTCACAGCCAAATTCTACCAGAAGTACAAGGAGGAGCTGGTATCATTCCTTCTGAAACTATTTCAAACAATAGAAAAAGAGGGACTCCTCCCTAACTCATTTTATGAGGCCAGCATCATCCTGATACCAAAACCTAGTAGGCAGACACACACACACACACACACACACACACACACACACACACACGAAAGAAAAAGAAAAGAAAAAAAAAGGGAAATTTCAGGCCAATATCCCTGATGAACACTGATGCAAAAATCCTCAATAAAATACTGGCAAACCAAATCCAGCAGCACATCAAAAAGTTTATTCACCATGATCAAGTCGGTTTCATCCCTGGGATGCAAGGCTGGTTCAACATATGCAAATCAACAAATTTAATCCATCACATAAACAGAGCCAATGACAAAAACCACATGATTCTCTCAATAGATGCAGAAAAGGCCTTTGTTAAAATTCAACAGCCCTTCCTGCCTTCATGTGTAGGTTTGTTACATATGTATACCCTCCCAAGCCTAAACCAGGAAGAAGTTGAAACCCTGAATAAACCAATAACAAGGGCTGAAGTTGAGGCAGCAATTAATAGCCTACCACCCAAAGAAAGTTCAGGTCCAGATGGGTTCACAGCCGAATTCTACCAGAAGTACAAGGAGGAGCTGGTATCACACCTTCTGAAACTATTCCAAAAAATACAAAGAGAGGGAATCCTTCCCAAATCATTTTATGAGACCAACATCATCCTGATACCAAAACCTGGCAGAGACTCAACAACAACAAAAAAGAAAACTTCAGACCAAAATCCATGTTGAACATAGATACAAAAATCTTAACTAAAATATTGGCAAACCGATTACAACAGCACATCAGAAAGCTTATCCATCACGACTAAGGAGGCTTCATCCTGGGGATGCAAGGCTGGTTCAACATATGCAAGTCTATAAACATAATCCACCACATAAAGAGAACCAAAGACAAAAAACACACGATTATCTCAATAGACGCAGAGAAGGCCTTCGACAATATTTAACAGCCCTTTATGTTAAAAACTCTGAATAAACTGGTATCGATGGAATGTATTTCAAAATAATAAGAGCTTTTTATGACAAACTCACATCCAATATCATACTGAATGGGCAAAAACTGGAAGCATTCCCTTTGAAATCTGGCACTAGACAAGGATGCCCTCTCTCGCCACTCCTATTCAAGGAGTTGTTCTAGCCAGAGCAATCAGGCGAGAAAAAGAAATAAAGTGTATTCAATTAGGAAAGGAGGAAGTCACATTGTCTCTGTTTGCAGATAACATGATTATATATCTGGAAGACCCCACTGTCTCAGCCCAAAATCTCCTGAAACTGATAAGCAACTTCACCTAAGTCTCAGGATAAAAAATCAATGTGCAGAAATCACAAGCATTCCTATATACCAATAACAGACTAACAGCCAAATCAAGAGTGAACTCCCGTTCACAATTGCCACAAAGAGAATAAAATACCTAGGAATACAACTAACAAAGGATGTAAAGGACCTCTTCAAGTAGAACTACAAACTACTGCTCAAGGAAATAAAAGAGGACACAAACAGATGAAAAAACATTCCATGCTCATGATTAGGAAGAATCAATATCATGAAAATGGCCATACTGCCATTTCCATACTGGAAAAAAACACCTTAAGCTTTATGTGGAACCAAAAGAGAGCCCGCATAGCCAAGACAATCCTAAGCCAACAGAACAAAGCTGGAGGTATCACACTACCTGACTTCAAACTACACTACAAGGCTACAGTAATGAAAACAGCATGGTACTGGTACCAAAACAGAGATACAGACCAATGGAACAGATCAGAGGCTTTGGAGGAAAGGTCACACATCTACAACCATCTGATCTTTGACAAACCTGACAAAAACAAGCAATGGGGAAAGGAGTCTCTGTTTAAATGGTGTTGGGAAAACTGGCTAGCCATGTGCAGAAAGCAGAAACTGGACCCCTTCTTGACACCTTACACTAAAATCCACTCCAGATGGATTAAAGACTTCAACATAAGCCCTAACACCATAAAAACCCTAAAAGAAAACGCAGGCAAAATCATCCAGGACATAGGCATAGGCAAGGATTTCATGACTAAAACACCAAAATCATTGGCAATAAAAGCCAAAATAGACAAATGGGACATAAACTCCAGAGCTTCTGTATGGCAAAAGAAACAACCATTAGAGTGAACTGGCAACCGACAGAATGGGAAAAAATTTCTACAATCTACCCATCTGACAAAGGGCTAATATCCAGAATCTACAAAGAACTAAAACAGATTTACAAGAAACAAACAAACAAACCCATTCAAAAGTGGGCAAAGGATATGAACAGACACTTTTCAAAAGAAGACATACGTGCAGCCAACAAACATATGAAAAAATGCTCATCATCACTGGTCATTAGAGAAATGCAAATCAAAACTACATTGAGATACCATCTCAAGCCAGTTAGACTGGCAATTATTAAAAAAAAATCTGAAGACAACAGATTCTGGAGAGGATGTGGAGAACTGTTGGTGGGAGTGTAAATTAGTTCAGCCATTTTGGAAGACAGTGTGATGATTCCTCAAGGACCTAGAAATAGAAATTCCATTTGACCCACCAATCCCATTACTGGGTACATACCCAAAGGATTATAAATTGTTCTATTATAAAGACAGATGCATATGTATGTTCACTGAAGCACTGTTTAGAATAGCAAAGACCTGGAACCAACCCAAATGTCCATTGATGATAGACTAGACAAGGAAAATGTGGCACATATACACCATGGAATACTATGCAGTCATAAAAAATGATGAGTTCGTGTCCTTTGTAGGGACATGGATGAATCTGGAAACCATCATTCTCAGCAAACTGACACAAGAACAGAAAATCAAACACCACATGTTCTCACTCATAGGCAGGCATTGAACAATGAGAACACATGGACACAGGGAGGGAGCATCACACACTGGGGTCTGTTGGGGGAGCTGGGGAGGGACAGCAGGAGGTAAGGAGGTGGAGAGGGATAACATGGGGAGAAATGCCAGATATAGATGACAGGAGGATGGAGGCAGCAAACCACATTACCATGGGTGTACCTATACAACAATCCTGCATGATCTGCATATGTACTCCAGAAGCTAAACTACAATTTAAAAAAAGAAAAAAAAAAAAAAAAAAAAAAAGACAGACACTAATCCTGTTGTATTGCAGCCTCACCTTTGTAACTTCATTTAGCCTTAATTCCTTACTCCAAATACAGCCACACTGGCAGTAGTGATTCAGCATATGAATCTGGGCATTGCCAAGAAGGGAAGGGGCTGCAGGCAGACACAGCATTCAGCCCAGAACATCTATCTATATCCAAGGTGTTTATATAGTGAAGCCAGTTATTCCACAAAAGTAATCAGTCACTGTATTAGTTTGTTCTTGTGTTGCTATGAAGAGATACCCAAGATTGGGTAATTTATAAAAGAAAAAGAGGTTTAATTGACTCACAGTTCCTCATTGCTGGGGAGGCCTCCTCTTCAGAGGGTGGCAGGATAGAGAAAGAATGCCAGCAGGAGAAATGCCAGGTGCTTATAAAACCATCAGATCTTGTCAGAACTCACTCACTATCATGAAAATAGCATGGGGGAAACTGCCGCGATGATCTAAGCACATCCCACCAGGTCCCTCCCATGACACATGGGGATTATGGGAACTACAATTCAAGGTGAGATTTGGGTGGGGACACAACCAAATCATACTAGTCACTTAATTAGATACATTAGCCAATTCAGTCAAATGCTAAGCCTTACTCTCTGTTTATAGCTCAATACTAAATGAAAAGTATACTTGGTACTGTTTATGACCAAGTTTATAGCATTGGGTTTTCACATTTTATTTCTTGCATTCTTTGCATAGTTAGTTGAGTTCTGAATGCTTATTTTTTCTTTAGTAAAAGCTTTTCTTAGCAGATGTCCACGACAGATTGTCTAAAATGAGATCATTGATAGGTGGATGCTATTGAACAGAGGAGTACTGCTCTCCCTAAAAAATGGCCAGACCAGTATAGCAGCTAAACCAGTCCATTATGAACAATTTAACAACTCTAGCAGCCTCAGAGTTTATAGCATACCTCTCACTAATAGCTAAAGTTCCTTAAAAATGCCAGAATCTCTTTCATCTCTATCTTGGTACCAGAATCTTCATTTAACTCCAAAGCAGACTAGGAGCATCACAATTGCATTCTTCCCTTCATCTCATAAACTTAACTAGGGAATTCTGTGTGCCGTGTATCTTGTGTTTATTTCTCATTATAAATTCACACAATTTGCTTGAAATGAGTGAAACTTCTGTCTTGTCTACTATAGTCTGGTCATTGTGCCTGCAAGCCAAGCAGAGCATTTTAATGTCAAGTGCAGAGCTGTGATTGGAGCTCAGTGCAGCTTCACTGTCAGCTCTCTAGTTTATCCAGATGGTGCTGATTTTGCCCAATGTGTCACTTTTACTTTAAATGAACAATTTCACCCTTAAGTGCCAAAGAAAAATGAATCTTTTTGATTCTTTGTGAATGAACTTAAGCTCTCTTTGAAGCATTAAAAAAAGTTTTTAAAAATGTGTAGCTTCAAGATCAGGATAACCATACGTAGAAATATCTATTCTAACACATCCATGTAGCATGGTGAATTTCCTTACATTTTATTTACTTTTTTCCTTATTTTTGTCATCTATTACAGTAATTTCTCTATTTTCTTGTTGTGTGTACGTGGAGATAGGGTCTCATTATGTTGCCCAAGTTGGTCTCAAACTCCTGGCCTCAAGCGATCTTCCCACCTTGGCTTCCCAAAGTGCTGAGTTTATAGGCATCAGCCACCACACCAAGCCCTACAGTAACTTCTCCAAAATCGACCATCAGCATTGATTTTTTTTTCTTTAGCTAAATTAGAATAACTAAGGACAATTTCTTCTTCTGTAAACAATAAATCTTCCATGTTAATATATTCTCTTGGCTAAGGGGAAGGGTGAAGATCTGGACTTACAAAGTTCGAACTAGTGATCTTAGAAAAAGTCCTTCTACTTGCTGTTAATGAGCCCCTTGTGTTTCTATCTGAGTAACTTAATCACTGCCTGTCATCTTCTCTTTATACCTGTCATCACCATTAAATAGAGCTCCTTAGAGCAGGACTATGTCTGACCCAGCTTTACATTCCTAGAACATAGCACATTGCTGGGTACATAGTGAAGAGAAAAGGTGTTTTAATTTCAAGAAGTAGTATTTTGGAGTACCTAAGAATATGATTTTCCAAGTCATACAGATTTCACTGTGAGGTCTCACTCGGCCACTGATATCTGGGTGACCTTTAAACAATTAGAGTAAATATTTGTTTTTGTTCTGACAATTTTTCTCTTGTCATATTTCTGTTGTAGAATTCTGATTTTTTTCACTTCCTGTTGAGAGAAGAGGATGTGGACAGGGTGGTCTGACCCCTCTCCAGTTGGAGAGATGGTCATAAGATCTATGCTAAATAACATACACATACAGTCACTGATGACAGTGACTGGCTCAAAGACAGGCACATCACCCAACTCAGACTCTTTTGAATGAGACTGTGGTTTGCCAAAACTTGGGGGAAGAGAGAGCCGCCTTCCAGCTAGAAGTTAGCAGAGGGCATGAAGTGAAGCCAGAATATATGCAGGTGACCCTCTCATTAAACACTGGGAGTTTTGTTTGTTTGTTTGTTTTTTTAAATCATGTGACACCAAAGCTGCAATTCTTATCTCAAAAAAAGTCCTCTAATGAAGAAAATCTGCATCCTCTGCCTTAACAGCTCTTTGTCTTACATAGTGACTCTCCATGAGAGTAGGGAAGGAAGGAAGAAGACACATTAGCTTAGAGAGTCTTATTAAAGCTTCACAAGCTGTACCCCATACCTCTCCTCACATAGAGTAATTCTGTTAAGAGAGTTTTAACTTTCAGGAGTGGATGTGTGGGGAAATAATTGAAAATTTATCTTTTAGGACAGTAGTTTTCAAAGCTGGATGCAGAGTAGAATGATCTAAAGAGTTAAAAACAAATTCCTATGCCCTAAGAACCATACCGGATCAATTAAATAAGAATATCTAGAAGTGTTATTGAGCTTGAGTTTTTGTTTGCTTTATTTATTTTTATTTTTCAGCTTCTTTATTAGTTATCTTGGGCTACCATAACAAAATGCCATACGCTAAGTTACTTAAACAATCCAAATTTACTTTCTCACAGTTCCAGGGACTACGAAGTCCAAAGCCAAGGTGCAAGCAAGGTAGGTTTAATTCTGAGGTGTCATCCCTCGGCTTGTAGGTGTCTGCCATCTCCCTGTGTGCTCATATGAACTCTTCTTTGCGAGTTCAGGGAGTCAGAGCTAGCTCTCTGGTGTTGCATCCTCTAAGGGCAATAATCCCATCATGAGGATCCTGCCTTTCTGACCTCATCCAACCCTAATTACCTCCCAAAGGCCCTGTCTTCAAATACCATCACACGGAGGGTTAGGGCTTCAACATAGTCATTTTGGGGAAACACAATCATGAAGTCCGTAACAGCTTTCAGGTGATTTCAACATGCTACAAGAATGAAACCACTCTTCAAGGGAGGGAAAAATATCTTTCTTATGCCTTTTCATAGGTTCAAGGCTGTGGTTACTACAGCAGAAGGCAGATTAACAAAAGACAAGGATACACATTTATTTAATATATGTTTTACATAATATAGAATCTTTCAAGAAGAAAGGAAGACCCAAAGAAATGGCTAAACTTGTGCATTTTAATGCTAGGTTTGGTGAAGTGTAGATAGTTGTGGATAAGCAGAATTAGACAAGAGTATGATCAAATGGTAGTAAGCTGAGAAAACTTAGTAAAGTGTGTTTGTTAAGGTTCCTCTCTGTGTCCCCACATCTTCAGAGAAAAGGATGTTCCTTTTCTCTGGGTACTGGAAGTGTACCTCTTGAATGAAGGTCTTATGAGCTACTTCAGGGATGGTCAGAAAATTCTTCCTAGGTCTTATGACCGGATTCATGGAAGAAGAAGTGGAAGGTGAGATTGAGCTGCCTGCTTGTATGGTATTCTGAAATTCCTTCAGCTTAAATACGTTGGGATAGCTTGTTCTGAACCTCATCAGCTACGAGCCAACCTTTGGATTATTGTTTTGTTTTAAACTTTTCTTTGGCTCCTTGGACTTTCTATGCAGTACAAAGATTTGTATGAGGAAGATGTTCCATAAGCATTGGCTGAATAAATGAGTTGCGCTATATAAAGCGGATGCCTTAACAATAATATATTTGTTATGCTTTTGCAACTTTGCAGGAATCACTGGTTTAGAATTTTGAATCTTACTCTGGTTTACTAGGGAGCATTTCTCTCTACTTTTACTACCTAATTTCCAAAAAGGTAATTTTACATTCATATGATCATAAATAGACGTATCAAACAAAAATTGTCAACCTTGCAAATTTAACTGATATTCGAAATAAATAACTGTTATGCATATGTTACCAGTTATATGATTCACAGATTGGTTAAAAATAAATTTCAAAATCATACTCTCATTTCTTTGTGTTCTAAGAAGTACCGCATAAGTAACGTAGACAATAGTTTCTAAATGAAGAGAAGGGAAAAGAGAATATCCATTCAATTATTCCTCAAATGTTTTTTTTTTTTTTTTTTTTTTTGGTATATGTGCAAATCAGAGTTGAGTTTTAGTATATCAGAGATTTTCTTGAATTGTCTTTCAATTTCATGTGTTGAGTGACACTATATTTCAAATCATGCCTATGTGGTAACACGAGATGAATTACTATGTTTCCCAGTTATTTGTAGAAGGCCCATAAGATGCTTGCTATTTTTCATGAACATAAGCTGTGAGATTCAGCTACATTATAGGCCAGTTTTTTCATTCCTGGTTTAAAATACTTTCTACTGCAAAATATTATCCCCCTCCAAAACTATGAAAAACTATAGTTATCAACTTAAGTACTATTTTTAACTTTTTGAAAATTAATATATTGTTTTAATAAACTCTACTACTGAATGCCATGATAAAGAATCATTTGCCAGTGGTCACATGTTCAAGAGAATGTATTAACATTTATTACCCCAAATGTCCTCATTAATATTTGATAGAATGGCTGGCATATAAAGTGGCATTAAATCTCTGAAAAAACCACTGTCTTATTTATTCATGCTTTTACTTAAATTTTGTTGTAGCGGTAGAGAATCAAAATTTGTAGATGATTTCAATGAATTTTAGACAAATTTTGAGTAATGTCACTATTTTTCAATTAATTCACCATTATCTTTTCCATTCTAAATATAAAAATATGTTAATTAATGAGGACTTAAAGTTTTTGGCTACCAAAAAATACATAAGTAACCTTTCAAAAGAACCCTTGAACATGCAGTTCATTCTTTTAAAATATTCAGCCTCTTCCCTGCGTTAGACGCTGCGAAGGCACTATGGAGGTTTGGGAGAACTTCCTTCCTGTGTGTCTTTATTATAGAGTAGCACTTCCCAGCAGAACGTTCTATGACGATAGAAATGTCCCTCGTCTGCTACACTGTCCCATATGATAGCCACTAGGCATATGTAGCTTTGAGCACTTGAAATGTGCCCACTGAAATCAAGAGACTAAACATTAATTTGCTTTAATTTTAATCAATTTACATTTACATATAAATAGTCACATGTAGCTCATGGCTACAAAATTGGAGAAAGTGGCTACAGAGGTCATAAATTTAAAAACTTGTTTTCTCAGTATCCTTTTGCAGTTGAGAGTGATCATGTTTCACAATTATGACTGATGAGACTGTATCTGTCAGAGTGTGGTCAAGGAATCAGAACCATGTGAGAGAGAATAGTAAGACTTAATAAGAATAAATATTGGCTACACACTTGTCTTGTTGGAAGGGCTGAGTGTCATAATTTATCAGTTAGGAGTGTGTTCTGCAGCAAGAAACAGCTTTCAGGAAATCCATAAAGGATGGCAGGGAAGCTGCCAGCTATGTATCCACCTGCCTGCATACCATGCTGGATACATCTCAGATTGCAGAAGCCAAGAAAGTGCTTGCTAAAGATCTCACTGGCTCCCTGCAGTGGGTTGATTCTCAAGTGAACTCCCAGAGTCAAGGGAAATTATCTCCAATTATCTCAGCTGCTACTTACAGCTACCATCAGAAAATAAGTGCTACTCCACCTCAGCTCTTCACATTGCTAGGTTGCAGTGTCCTTCAGTGGCAGAATCTAAGCCAGAATCCTGCTGGAGAGATTCTGAGAGATACAGCTGTGGCCTTCTCCACTATGATGCAGAGGAGAATGTACAAGGAGTCAGGGAATAGCGCTGAGTTGGCAAGAGGCATCCCGACACAGAGATCTAAGAGGGAGTTTGCTGTTACTAGTTTATCTTCTTGTTACCTCACATGTGGATAGGATAGCAGGAGAACTTGTGGATAGGAGACAACAGACATACAGATGGCAGCAGATGGTGGGGTGTAAAGAGCCTCGGGGCTAGATGACATTGCCGAGTTACTGCACCAGCCCTGGATTGCCTATATCTGTTATTGTTAAGTTAGAGAAATAAAGCCACCATAGTTGATTTCTTCTAAATGTAGTAGAAGATATTCCTAAATGATACAGGAAAACTACAAAATCATAGGAAAGAGTTTACATTTAACAATTTTATTGGATCATCATTTACAGTTGTGACAATCATTTTGGGTTTGTTTCTTCCTTTTTATTTATTTTTATTTTTTCTTTTTCCTCTCCTCTCCCTCTACCTCTCTTTCTCCTACTGCTTCAACTTATCTTTCCTTAAGTAGCTTTTTTTTTTTTTTTCACTTTACTCACTAAATAGTTTATAAGACCCTACTATGGACCATGTAGTAGGTACTGGCAAAATCAAAATGTCCATGCTTTTGAAAAGGTTTTTAAAATTACAGTGGTCCAATGTTATTTTTATTTATTTTTAATTTTTATTTTTTGAGATGGAGTCTTACTCTGTCACCCAGGCTGGAGTGCGGGGGCGTTGATCTCGGCTCACTGAAACCTCCACCTCCTAGGCTCAAGCAATTCTCATGCCTCAGCCTCACAAGTAGCTGGGACTACAGGCATGTGCCACCACACCCAGCTACTTTTTGTATGTTTAGCAGAGATGGGTTTTCCCCATATTGGCTAGGCTGGTCTTGAACTCCTGACCACAGGTGATCCAACCTCCTCAGCCTCCCAAAGTGCTGGGATTACTGACATGAGCCACTGCAACAGGCCTAATGTTATTTTTGAGCCTTATTTTTTTAAGTATATAATAGTTGGTCTTCAATTTATAATTTCCTGACTTTCCCAAGAAACACTACATTTCCTCCAGACCTCTAGAGTACTCAGTATGGGAATTGAAGACCAGCAGGATCAGTATCATCTGGAAGCTTGCAAGAGTCCTTCTTGGGACTTTTGCTTTATTACAAATTTTTTGAAGGGTGAAGGAAAGAGCTGCATATATAATCTGATTTCGGAAATGGAAGAATGTTAAAAAATGTGTGGTTTGGCATGGAAGAAATAAAATTTATATAGTATATATAAAGTTATGTTTACTGAATCAGGGCTGCCAAGGGATTCCAAAGCTGATTCACAAAGCTCACAATACACTTGAGGGGGAGGACAGGATAAAGAAAAGTTGGTATGAAGTTATAGTTAGATAGGAGGAATAAGTTCCGGCGTTCTATTGCACAGTAAAATAATGTACTATATATTTCAAAATAGCCAGAAGAAAAGATTCTGAACGTTTCACAACAAAGAAATGATAAATGTTTGAGGTTACAGATTGGCTAATTACTCTAATATGATCATTATCCAATGATACATATATTCAAACCATCACATTGTACCCCATAAATAGGTACAATTATTACGTGTCAATTGAAAAGAAAATAAATTACAAATGTCAAAAAGAGAGAAATATCTGATGGTTTTCCTTTGGCTAAAGAGATAAACCTTACATTCTAGAACATGGATACAATGGGCTTTGCCATGAATCCTAAACTGTTCATGACATCTCCTTTACAAAATATTACAAAATGTTCTCCAAAAAACTATGAAAAAAATCACATTGTTTTGAATTTTTGGCATGCATGCATTTCTATATCTTTTTTTTTTTTTTTTTTTTTGAGATGGAGCCTCGTTCTGTTGCCCAGGCTGGAGTTCTGTGGCACAGTCTAGGCTCACTGCAACCTCCACCTCCTGGTTCAAGCAATTCTCCCGCCTCAGCCCCCTCCGAGTAGCTAGAACTAGAGACACCTGCCACCACACCTGGCTGATTTTCTTCTGTATTTTTAGCAGAGATGGGGTTTCACCATGTTGGCCAGGCTGGTCTCAAACTCCTGACCTTGTGATCCGCCCACCTCAGCCTCCCAAAGCATTGGGATTACAGGCATGAGCCACTATGCCCGGCCACATTTCTATATCCTCTCCTAGTAATTGAGCACTTTCAGGATAGAAGCTCATCTTTCTCTTACTCTTGCCCTAATACTTAGTATTTATAATATTCATTCAGTAGATAAAAAATTGGAGAACCAAGAAATAGTCTATCAGTCAATCAAGCTATACTTTTTAAGGGAGATGCTTGATAATACATAGTAAGAGCTAATATTTATTCAGTGCTTCCAATGTGACAGTCCTGTCCCAAGCTCTTTACTTCTCATTATGTCTTCCTAATGACCCTGTGATATGGGGAAACTGAGACTTAAATCAAGTAACATACTCAAGTGTTCAGCTAACATGCAGTGAAGCTGACACTGGAAGCCAGAAAGTTGACTACACAGCTGAGTGAGTAACCCGATGTCATTTTTCCATTTTGTTGGTAATAAATATAAAAGTCATTCATGGATACACAGCAAACATCTACATAAGATCACAAGTATACACTTATATATCTAAAGCTTTGTGAATTATTTTCTATTTTGTGTTTTCTATTTATCCCTAGTATTATTTCCCTTAGAAAGAGGCTTGTTTTGATGTACTAATAAAACACGGACTAGTCTAAGGGTAATGCTACATTTTACTAATTTACAATGACTGATTGCTTGTGATATCAGATTTACTTTTCTGTTTAGATACTCATTTTTTTCCAAAGGCCCGACTTCCAGATCCATGCTTTCAAAGAACAATGATGAGGCCTTCCCTGACATTCACCTTCTTATCTCTATGCCATTCATTCACTCAATCATTTATTCATTCATTTAATATGACTGATTAAAATACTAATTAGGTTTTTAAGCAGTGATCTAAACATTAAAATCTCAGAAATCATTGACCAAAGTTCATTTTTTTGCAAAAATCTACATATGTAGTTAAGAATAAATACTTATTCCTGAAGTAATATAACACAAATATATTCTAAGGAAGTCTATTGTGAAGAAGTGATGTTCTCCTCTTAATAGATTCTAACCTAGACTTGGCATCTGGTCTAATGAACTGACATAGACACAAAATGTTAGTTAAGTTTGCATGTAAATTTTATATATTTGGCAATATTTAGACTTCAGAAGGATCCATGCAACTCTTGATTCCTGTCTTCTCTTTTAAAAATCAGATTTGCCACACTGGGCTTATCTGTCTGCAAGGAACCAATTCATTCCTTCCGAGTAGTGCCAGCCCCTTTAGACCATGAATATAATCTCATTTTTCTCCATCCGCCCCAACTCATTTTGTCCAATTTAGCCCATTTCACTTGTTACATAACCTGCCGCATTCCTGCATACATTTAACTTTGTACCCCCATTCTGAACTGACTTTATGTAGGCACTACTAAATATCATTTATAACTTATCATTTATAATTATTAACCATAACTGTCATTGTTCAAAACTCTTCTTTGCTTTTCATTTCCTAAGCTTTAAAATAAGTGATGCAGAAGAGGCCAAAAGAGCTAAGCTGTTCTGAGAAGCACTGTAATATCTTTGGATTTTCATACCCAGGTCATAGTGCTTAATGAAAGTGACTAGTCATCCTTCACATGCTATGAACTGCAGAGAAATGCAAAGACAAAAATTCCATGGCCTTCACTTTGACAGCATCAATGTATCTTAACGTTATAACTTTGTAAGTTCGATTTCTATTTTCAAGTGCAACAAAGAACATAAAATCATGCATGAAAACTTTCAGGACAAAACAATAGTAGTTTTTTTGATCGAAGAAAATTTGGAAATGAGATACAACTATTAAAGAAAAATGTAGTCTTGGAAAATAATTTCTATTAGTAAAAGATATTTTTAGCATACTGTGTTGAAGTCACATTCTCATTAATATTTTAAGCATTATGTTCAATAACTCCTAGAGGAAAAGATATCATGAAGTTCTATTTGTATAGCACATACCGCTTGCCTGTGAATGCATTTAGTTTATAAATATTGACTATCTACTATGTTCACTACTGCAGGAATATCGTGCTCAGGTAGTTGACAGCCAAATAGAAGAAATGAACACATCGACCAAAAAAAAAAAAAAAAAAAAAAAGTGATGAAAAGTAACAAGTATTATTAGAAGGAAATTATATTGGTAGTTTATATTGGTAAAGATCCAGTTACAGATAATCTGTTATACTAAAATCAAATCTCTATCTGTTTTACATTAATAGGATAATTTGGAAAGCTGAAGATGCAGGCTTTAACTTGAACTTTTAGAAAGAATTCCCAAAGCTACAACACAAAAGCAAGCCACTAAGGGAGCAAGTGTCTCCGCTGTTGAACAGGGATGCTGCCACCATAGCAGGCAGCTCCAGCACCATGACACGACAGCCAGGATGGAGAGGAATGAAATAATATTTTAAAGAGCAATCCTTGAAAGAACTGGGTAGGCGTTTAAATATAATAAGCAAGGAAAAGAGAGAAGTAGTTTCGGAAAAGAATTGTTTAATTTTATGGAGATTTGGAGAGAGAGTGTTTATTTTTGAAGCAGACTTGGAAAGTCAGATTTGTTCAGTTTGATTGTGTGAATTTTCAGGGATCTGTGAGGCCTCTGTACTGAACTGAATAGTAATACATTGAATATGGTGAAATCTCACTCCCCAGTATCATGGTATTAGGAGATGGGACCTTTGGGAGGACATCAGGATTAGATGAGGTTATAAAAATGGAGCCTTCGTAAATGGATTAGTGCCCTTCTAAGAGTCCCCAGCTTCCTCTCTCTGCTCTCTTCCATGTGAGAATACAAGAAGTGAGCAGTCTGCAACCCAGAACAGCCTTCACAAGGACTCGACCATGATGGCCGATCTCAGATTTCCAGCCTCTGAAAACTGTAAGAAATAAATTTCTATTGTTTATAAGCCACCAAGTCTATGGCATTTTGTTACAGCAAAGTACTAAGGCAGCATCTACTAAGAATGAAGTGACCAAGACAGAATGTAACAAGAATGTTACTGAGGTAACTGCATATCTGAGCTCCAGAAATGAGAGAAGTTAGATTTCAAGATCTAGGTTGGAGAGTTGTGAGATTAAAGGTGGTAGCGGAAGTTGTGAGCTTAGTTAAGTACGTTTAAGGAAGAAGGAAACAAAGGGAAAGGAGAAGAGAGCTCTAGCAAAGACTACATTAATATAGTGAGTAACAATGGAAAAATCCAGTAGGAAATGAAACTGGGTGCAGCAGGAGACTCAGCAACACAGGAAAAAGAAAACATTTTTTTGAACTTAGGAAATATGAGAAAGGGGCAACAGTTTTTACTGCTACAGAGAAGTCAATTAAAGCATGAAAGAAGATTGTCAGCTGTTTTTTAATGGTGGCGAGTCATGAGCGCTTTGAGCGCTTTGACTTGAGTGGTCTCTTAAGTATGAGATAAAGGCAGAAAATAGATTACAGTGGACTGAGAAGACAGTGGTAGCTAATGAGTCAGTTAGCAAGCAAAAAGACACTCATTCAAAATGTTTACCCTATAACACAAGGAGTAACGTACTCTGATAGCCAGAAGAAAAGATCAATGCAAGAGACTTTCCTCTTCTTTTTAACTTACTTTAAAAGAGGAGAAAATGAACATAAGCAGAAAAGAGAAGGATTGAGAAAAATGAGAAAAGTTGAAGAAAGAGGAGAATTGTGGAATGCTTGATAAAACAATTCCTTTGATATTTATGAGTGGTGAGCCTTAGAAGGAAGCCTTCCCCATAAAACCAGGAAAAAGAGTAAGTGTCAGGTCAAGGTATATTGTTATAGGGAAAGAAGGCTGAGGAAATTCACATGTAAAAGCCTCAGATCTTTTAGAAGGAGAATACTGAGAATCACTGAATGGCTTTGGCTTGCAGTCATCAAGGGGAAGCTCAGCAAAGGCTGGACCAGCCTACAGAATCTCGGTCTCACCACTCCCAAGGTGTATATCAGCATTTTGGAGCGGAGAGTGCTATTTATCGCACTGCCCTGAGCATGGGAGGTCAGTTTCACACACACAAAAAAAGCTTAAATGGTTCATCTCTCTTCATCTTGTAATATCTTTTGAGATTTCTTTCATTACCTCCTCTCCCATCTCTGCAAGAACCAGCATTTAAAGATAAGAGCTCTGGGCCAAGGTCAGGAGAATCTAAGTAAGTAAGCTATTTGTTTTTAATGTCAGGAACTCATCTGGTTATGCTAATTTAATCTTTGAACCCTTTATACATTGAAATATCACTAGAAACAACCCATCTAAATGGGTCTTCTTCTGCAAAATCCTTACGGTAAACTATCATTAAAAAACATAATTGTACTTTATGAAATTTAATATCCATGGGTGCAAAATAAGCCAACATTAACTTGTATAAAGCCTATATATACAACTATTGTATGTTTTTAAAATCCTAACTTTATTCCTTTATAGAAAAAAAGACACTAAAACTTACAGAGATAAATGGAATATAGGATGTTATTAGGTGATATGGTGAAGCATATTTGAGACATTCAATGTAAGATCCTGAGGTAAATCATCATATAGACTTCATCTAATTCTCCCCACCCCATCCCAGCTTTAAATTCCCTTGATGGAAACTTGCTTATATTTCAGGGGAAAAAAAAAAGGGAGCATGCAAATATACAGGTTTTGAGAAGTGTAAAGGCCATTGAGGAAAGCCGATACGGGAAATGAGAACAGAAGGTGACGCGAGATCGGTATGAGAGCCAAGGGGCAGCACTGAGGGAAGGTCCGAGTAAAGGTGCAGCTCTCCTATCATTTTCTCCAGCATCTTACTACATCACTACAACCTATACAACTAGCCTTTTAAAATATTTGAAGGCAATGATGATTACATATATTAAATGGAATCAGATTTACAACGTACTATGAAGAATTACGTTTTGAGACTCTGTTTTCAGAGTATCAGTCAGGTTTTCAGTTAGCCAATAATCCATTCATTGTTTTGAAAATATTGGTTATTGGGACTGTGTGCATTAACAAACAGGGCGTGGTTACCTTTATAATTAGTGTGTTGACCATGTATACATTCAAAAAGAGCATGCAGATCTAGTGATTCCTCAAGAACATACATCTATAGGTTCATACATATTTTAAGAAATAGTGGATGAGAGCAGAAAACCTGACAGAAACCAAGAAGCCAAGATATATTTATCCATAAGCTGTTAGATGATCATTTCCTTCGTTTTTAGTGCTTTGTTCTCTCCGTAGCTACCTTATGTTTAACACAGTTTGGTACAAACCACATGCTCTCATTTAAAACAATTCTTGGAAATGGTTTTATCTTTAAAAGCATACATGTATTGGTGTGTGTGTATTTATATTTAAAATATTGATTTTTTTCTCAAAATAAAGAAGAAAATATAAAATAGCCCCAATCTTACCCATCTCTGTAAGAACCAGTTAAGCAGGTATACTTGACTACTGTGACAATTACTAACAATAATGTAAAACATGATGTTAAAAAAGTACATAATCTATTACAAAATGCTCATCACCTGTTCCTTTCCATCTGTATATTATTAAAGCACCCACTCTATTAAACAGTTTCTTCTGATTCCTTTCCATCACCAAAATGTACACTGAGCCACAAATATGTGGCTAGTTTTACAGTTATTTTTTCAAGAGATCTTAACACATTATCCTAATTTTTTTCATTAGATTTTAGAGACCTCATTATGATAGTATAAATATATATATATCAATATTTCATTATTATTATGGTAGAGTACACCATCATATTCATACACTGCAATATATTAATCTGTTCTCTTGGTGAACATTTTGGTTGTTTTCAGCCAGCATTTTGTTCTTACAAGAATTTTTATAATAAATACCCTTGTATGTAAGTTTTGACAAACTTTTTATAAGTACATTGATAAGTTAAATTTTTAGTAGTGGGAAAAGGATAAACATATTTTAAATTTTGATACATATTGGTAAATTGTCTTACAGAAAGGATGCAGCAATTTATGCTCTCAACAACAATGTATGAGACAGCTCATTTACTCCCATCTGAACAACACTGGGAAAATCAAACTATTCTAATTTTTTGACAGTTTAATAGGAGAATATCCAATTTTTTTCTGTAATTTGCATTTTTCAGTTGTTACTGAGATTGAACATCATTTCTTGCAATTTATTTTCATTCCTAGTTTTTGGAGAATGACTTCTTGCTCTTTTAAAAGACTGGTTAGTTCATCTTTTTATTGATTTACATAAGCTTTTTCTAAATTAAAAATTACTATTTTGTTATATGCATAAAGTTTTTTTTTCAAACTGTTACGAAATTTTCAAAGTTGTTTCTGGCATTTATTCATTGCCATCCAGAAGTTTTGTTGTTAATTTTATAGGTCAAAATTTTCAAATATTTCATTAATTAATAGCTAATTTAAAAGTCTTTCCATGTTCTAATATTATAAGTATATTCACTTGCACTTTCCTTGGTTTTATTTATGGCCTTGTTTTTTAATCTTTTATACCACTGAGATATTTGGAAGTTTTTTTTTTTGTTTCTTTCAATCAGTAACAGTTTCCACATCACTTATTGAATATTACTTTTTTTAACCCCCAAATTTGATATGCCATAGTTATTATCCATCTAACTCGCCTATGTGCTTAGGTCTACATAAAAATCTTGTTTCTGGACCTTGTGGAGTGCCTTGCACCTGTAATCCCAGCTACTTAGGAGGCAGAGGAGGGAGGAGAGCTGGTACCAGGAGTTTCAGACCAGACTAGGTTACATAGGAAGACCCCGTCTCTAAAAAAATATGTTTTTTTGTTTGTTTGTTTGTTTTTTATTAGCCGGGCATGGTGGTTGTATTAGGGTTCTCCAGAGAGATGAAACTAATAGGATATATGTATATATGTAAAGAAGTTTATTAAGGAGAATTCACTCATATGATCACAAGTGAAGTCCCATGACAGGCTGTCTGCAAGCTGAGGAGCAATTAAGCCAGTAGCTGCTCAGTTGTAGTCTCAAAATCTCCAAAGTAGAGAAACTGACAGTGCAGGCTTCAGTCTGCAGAAGGCCCGACATCCCCAGCAAACCACTGGTGTAAGCCGAAGAGCCCAAAGACCGAGGAACTAGAAACAGGTGTTGAAGGGCAGGAAGCATCCAGCAAAGGAGAAAGATTAAAGCCGGAAGACTCAGCAAGTCAGCTCATTCCACCTTCTTCCTGCTTTGTGCTAGCCAGGCCAGCAGCCAACTGGATGGTGCCCACCCACATTGAGGGTGAGCCTCTCCCAGTCCACTGACTCGAGTGTTGATCTCCTCTGGCAACACCCTCACAGACACACTCAGAAACAATATTTTACCAGCTATTTAGACATCCTTCAATCTAATTAAGGTAATACATACTATTAACCATCACAGGGGTACACCCCTATAGTCCTAGCTACCCTGGAGGCTGAGGCAGAAGGATTGCTTGAGCCTAGGAGTTTGAGGCTTTGGTGAGCTATGACTGTGCCACTGTACTCCAGCCTGGGTAACAGAGGGAGACTCCATCTCTAACAAACAAAAACAAAAAAAAAAAAAAAAAAAGAAAGGAAGGAAAAGAGAGAAAGAGAAAGAATCAGAGAGAAAGAGAGAGAAAGAGAGAAAGAAGGAAAGAAAGAAAAGAAAGAGAGAGGGAGGGAGGGAGAAAAAGGAAGAAAGAAAGAAAAATTGTTTTTCTTTTCATTGCCCTGACTCTTTTCTTTGTTTCTATATTTTATTGCCTTAAGTGTTCTCAATAAAAATAGAAACATTTTACTGGGTGACTTTGACTTGAAACACTTCGTTTATGTTTTTATTTATTTGGTTCATTTTATAACTCCCTAAAGTTGAGAAAAGTTGGGGAATACCTGACATTCACTGAAGCACCTGCATATGCAATCTCACCAAATTAATTTATTCCGAATTATAATGCTTCTATGTAGGTGTGCATTACCTAATATTGCATACAAAACAATAAACTTCAAAGAGGTCAAGTATCTTGTGCAAAGTCATGTAACTAACAAATGGCAGCACTGAGTTTCAACCCATTATACGTCTGACCCGAGAGCACATGTTTTTCCCACAACCCTGCAGTCTCAACATCCTGTGTTAGATACAGGAAGCTACTTGACCTGGGTAAAAGACAAACCATGCCAATGTCATTCTCTAGCATTAAGCGGCACACAACTGAGCTGAAATTTAAAGGAGAATGCTACATATTAGAAGGGTGACAGGGATAATAGCCAGGGAATTCCTAAGTCTCTTCTAGAGGACAGAGAATGACTTATTTAGGTTCGTGTATGAGGTACATAAAGGAATGTAGGAGGGAAAAATGCTGAGAATGGGGTCTGGGTCAGATGGCAGGGAGTTTTGATAACCCGCTGGAGAGTTTGTGGAGTACTTAGGTCTCATTAGAGGACAAGTTTTTTTCTTCTGAGCAATTGTGATTGCTCTTTTAATTTGACTAGGGTAAGGGTCAGCCAAGTACATACTTCCTGCAGGGCAAGTTCAACCAGGCACTTTTTTGTGTGTGTAAATAAATTTCATGGGAACATAGCCACCCCTGTTTGTTCACATATGTCTGTGGCTGTTTTTGTGCTGCTATCAGAGTTGAGTCGTTGCATATGGTCCTTAAAGACTAAAAATATGTTCTTTACAGGAAAAGCTTGGCAACTTTTGTGCTAGAGTATTTTCTCAAAACCTCACTGTATTTGGTCTGCCTAAACTGATAAATTTTGTTTATAGAAACAAAATGTCAGGCAAGAATTGCCAACACTGATTCTACATTGATTATTTGATTGTTCAAACTATGTCACCATCTAAAACTGCTAGAGGTATGTTTATATCAAAATTTGTACTTAATTTTGTTGTTATGAGATGATACCACTTAAATAATTTAATATGATTCAAAAGAGAAAATAAAAGTGAGATTGTAACATAAACTGATAAGTTGGCCAAAATATGTCATAAATTTTCTCTTAAATTTTCCGGTGAAATGACACATTTTAGAAATAATCAAAGGGATATATCAAGGGAAAAAAGTGTCTAAAACAATAAAGAAATAATACTGCCTATACTATGCAAATTAAGCTAGTCTTGTTCAATAAGAAGAGACAGAATGGCCATTAATGATACTGATTATTTACTTGAATTTTTGTTATTAAAACACTAGAGTCATTAGCTAATTAATATAAAGTGCATTTGCAGAGATGTGGGAGAGGAAAATGTTGCTAGAGTGCATCAAAAAGTGATTTGGTTCCAAGAGCCAGCCGAGCTCTCAGCAGCTTCCGCCTTTCCTGCTCCTGACTGGCGACCACATCCTGGGATGCTCAAAGCCTCTCCTCCAAATGTCACCTTCCTGCTGAATGACATCATCCGTCTAAATTTGAATGAAGCTTGAATTGTATGTAAATAAATAGTGAATAATTTTTAGAAACAGAGAAACATCAAAAGTTTGGGGTGTTTTAAATTGATATGAAGTAAAAATTAATAAGGTTCTAATCGTGGTAGAAAAATGTCTTTCTATAATTATTCACTTTAAGAATAAAGTCTCATACTTAAAGGTGACATAAATATTTTATCCATTCCCTACTTTGGGGTTTTTCAACTTTGATGCTATTGATGTTTTGGGCTAGATAATTCTTGGTGGTTGGGGCTGTCCTGAGAACCCTAGGATGTTTTGCAGCATACCTGGCCTCTACCTGCTAGATGGCAGTAACAAAAAACCTCCCACCCCCACCCATAAGTAGTGACAACCAGAAATGTCTCTATACGTTGCCAAATGTCTCTTGCAGGGCAGAATTGGCCCTGATTGAAAACAACAGCCTTACACAAAGATCTGTGACAGACTGTGAGAGCATGTGCGCTTTATCATCTAGTTAGTAACCAAAACCATGGCTTCGGCAGCCTGCTGCTATTAGTTCTGCTCTTTTTCTAGGGAATTATATTTATTTAGTAAATCTTTCATGGCAAAGCAGTATGAAAATCCAAATGTTTAATCTTCAAATTAAACTGTCTCTATCACTAAGCTCTGGCATTTACTAGCTGTATGACTTGATAAATTACTGTCCTTTAGCAGTCTTGAGTCCCTTGTAATGGCAATAATTCCTGTGAAGTACTTAGCACTATGCCTGTGATATAATAAGTGATTAATGAGTTTTGGGTTATTATAGATAATTATATTAAGTTGTATTGTGATTTAGAATATCTGCCATCCTTCCCTATAAAAATATTTTATATTTCTTTTTATCTTCTATGATTCATTTTGTCCAATAAATTTTAAGTGAAATCAGCCACTTTCAAAAAGCAGCTTTAAAAACCTTTTTGTGGTTTGACTACATCTCCCCTTGCTCTCTTTTGAAAAAAGCAATGTCTCATACAGGGTCTGTTTCTCCTGCCTGGAACTTGGAATGATGATGACATCTGACCTGTGATAGGCATGTACCTTGACCTTGATAGGCATGTACCTTGTACTCATTATTTTTTGTAACTTGAGCTAGAAATAAGCCTTGGTTGTTCAGGACCCGAGTGTTAACTTTGGTTTTTGTTTTTGTTTCAAATGCAAACTAGCTTGGTATAAGCTAACTGTTGAAATAATTTATCAAACATTTCTTGAGCATATATCCTATCAGACATTACGTTATTGATAACCCTCCATGCTGATTTGGAATATAGATTCCAGTGATAGCGAAGGAAAACACATAACTGAACATAATACAATGTGTTGGAGGCCATCAAAAAGTAGGAAAAGGATGTGCCTCTTTGAGTTATAACCTGAAGTGTTATTACTAGTTTGCTAGTACAGAAGGGCAGAAGAAGAATCAGGTTGAGTATAGCAGGGAAGTTTGGGAGCAGGGGGCGTCTTCCTTGAATGGCAAAGAGTTAGGAGGGGGAAGGGCATATATATATATATAGATAGATAGATAGATAGAAAGATAGATAGATAGATAGATAGATAGATAGATATTTACAAAATATTAAGAAATATAATATATGTGGACCTGGAAAAGTTAAAGAAAGTTTGACACAGAGGTGTTATGTAGGCTGAGCAAATCCTATAGAACAAGCAGAAGTTTTCCAGATACAGAAAAGGAAAGAATTACATGAAAAAGGAAACAGCACCAATTACATGACAAAAATACTGTTTTCTCTGAAGAGCGTATTTGGTGTAAGAAATGGGAAGTAGTTTTGACTCAATAAGGTGTAGGAAGTTGAGAGGCCTGGGTTATCCCAGATTAATAGTATGTTTTATCCCAAACTACATAAGAAAATGGATTCTATAGTCAGTTAGATACCAAAACAAGCGTTAAATATAATAAAATATTAGTAAGTGAAAGTAAATACCAAAAACAATCAAGTCAATGGAGCTTCACAGTCTAGGCTCCACTTTCTTCCCTCTCCAAAATACACAGTACGATGTTCACATTATTACTCTTTCCAATTACTTCAGCCTTTTCTTCTACAGCAACTTCCTCAAAAATTTGCAGTCTTGGTAGAAGCTGAACGTTCTTGCTTGGGGTTAATGCTTAAAATGTACTCACTGGCTCCTTATCATTTCAGTTTAAAAACTTAGAATAAGCTTTTGTTGTTGCTATCTGTAGTCAAGTCTTTACTCCAAGAACACTTAGAAAAGTGCATTACACACAGCAATTATTAAAACGAACATATGTAAATTAGACTAATAGGACTTCTTTTAAACCATAATTTGCACAGATGGATGTTTTATCTTATGTTACGTGGATAAAAATTGCTATCTAGCTTTCTATGAGAATTTCTGCTTTTTAATTGATGTTATTATCCTAAATACTACCAGCTCGCATATGGAAATTCAAAAAAGGACTAACAAGTCCGCTTCTTACTTCATATTTGGGAAAGCTATTTGGATTATTCTATAGATATGAAGAGAATCCTAAAAGGTTGCATGAATTGCATTTATTTCAACCCATTATGTTTATCTTTACCTATCAGAATTTTCCCTATCAAACATAAACTAAAGGGAAATATGTCTGAGATGTTCTGTGAACACCCAAGGACTGCTATCAGAATACAATGAGCTAATCATTCTGTCACAGGCAATTTTTGTGGATTAGCAGCAAATGTTGAATCGTGTATCTGCCAAAATAATTCAGTTTGCTTTGCATATCCTTTTAGAGTTTATTGTTTTTTTTTCTTGGATAAAAATCTATTTTTTTCTGAAACTGAAATTGCTGAGTACAACCTATAATATAAAGCTTTATAAAAATATTCCATTCAGATTTCTCAAAAGATTTAGTTGAAATTTTACCTATGATGACAGATGGGATAAGAAAGACAGGGTAACATTCTTAACTCTGCCTATATTCTGGACAGACAAGATTTATGTTCCTGTTTTCTACAAAGGACAGAGGATACTAGGGATCTCTCATAAATCTGTTTACATTTTCCATAGAATGGATATCACAATGTCTGAGTGCATTAATTTGGGGTTCAAAAGAGTCATTTTCATTCAAAATGGGAAAAACAGGAGATGATGAAAGAGTGATTTTAGTGGTATGCTGGTAAACATTTAAAAACTTGCCCTTTAGAAAAAATTTTTTTTAAAAAGCCTAGATTTGTGGCATTTTCTGATTTTCTTATTGTAAGTACTTTTACCATTTCCTTTTCTCAAGTCACCAACATGATGTCAACTGGCTCACAAATTCCTAAATTGGTTTGCAAAAGTCATTATGCGTTGGCTTAGCACACCAGAGAATAGAATATGATATTTATTTTTTAGCAATCAATCAATTTCAAGCTCATTAATGACATGATCAAAAGAATTACAGTCCATTTTTAACTGAGAGTGGAAAATGTTGCTGTATTATTCCTTTAATATAGAAAAAATGTACAAGTAGCTTTTGGAAAAACAGCACAAAATATCTCTATTCATATTGTGGGGTTGTTTTGGGTGTGGTCTTCCTGCAAGCACCTTTTTGCTTTGAAATATATTAGAAAAATAAATCATGGAAATTAGAAAATGAATGGAAACAGTTGTTCCCCATTTAATTTCATTACAGTGGTACATACCAGTCTCTTGGATTAACATCACAGCTGTTTGTCAATTGATCAGAATAATTCTTATCTATAGACAAGGCCAGAAGTATCAAAAAGCTAGTGTATAAAATATATTTCCCCAAATATGTGTAATGCCTATAAAAATTACTATTCATAACATATTTTAATACTTTTTCAAATCAAAGGAAAAACAGAAACATCTGTTAGAGAGAAAACAGCCAATTATATAAACAGAAAACTCCCATGGAGTAAATGCTATCATTATCATTTTATTTTATAATTTTTAATTTTATTTTTAATTTCTGTGGGTATATGGCAGGTGTATATATTTATGGGATACATTAGATATTTTGATACCAGCATGCAATATGAAATAAGTACATCACAGAAAATGGAATATCCATCCCCTCAAGTATTTATCCTTTATATTACAAACAATCCCATTATATTCCTTTAGTTATTTTTAAATGTACAATTAATTATTGACTACAGTCATCTTGTTGTGCAATCAAATACTAGGTCTCATTCATACTATTTTTTATACCCAATGACATCCCCATTTCCCCTTTCTACTTCCCACTACCTTCCCAGCCTCTGCTAACTATTCTTCTACTTCTTATCTCTATGAGTTCTATTATTTTGATTTTTAGATCCCATAAGTAAGTGTGAACATGCAATGTGTGTCTTTCTGTGCCCTGCTTATTTCACTTAACATAATGAAATTCCTCTAGTTCCATCTATGTTGTTGCAAATGACTGAATCTCATTCTTTTTTATGGCTGAATAGTACTCCGTTTTGTATATGTACCACATTTCTTTATTCATTCATCTGTTGATGGATATTTAGGTTGCCTCCAAAAGAGCTGCAACAAACATGGGAGTGCAGGTATCTCTTTGATATGCTGATTTCCTTTCTTTTGGGTATATGCCCAGCAGTGGGACTGCCAGATCATATGGTAGCTCAATTTTTAGTTGTTTGAAGAAACTCCAAACTGTTCTCCATAGTGGTTTTACTAAATTGGAATCCCACCAACAGCATCCAAGGGTTTCTTTTTCTCTATATCCTTGCCAGCATTTGTTACTGCCTGTCTTTTGGATATAAGCTGTTTTAACCAGGATGAGATGATATCTCATCGTACTTTTGATTTGAATTTTTCTGATGAGTGATGATTCTGAGCACCTTTTTACATGTCTGTTTGCCATTTTATATCTCCTATTGGGAAATGTCTATTTAAGTCTTCTGCCCAGTTTTTAATTGGATTGGATTTTCTTCCTCATTAGCATCATTTTATACATAAAAAAACTGAAATACAGAGAGGTTAAGTAGTCTGCCTAAGGTCACACAGCTGGTCAGTACAAAGCCAGGACTCAATGTCCTTTTAATACCTACATAATATCACTTTAATAGTTATAGCTTAGATTTATTTGTGCATTGGATGGGCTCTTTTGATTGTTACTTGGAGAGATTTGCTCAGGTTTCCTAAACTAGATAAGAAAACTGCATGAGAAAATAGGAATTATATTATGCAGCCAGGTCTCACTGAGTCCCAGAAAAAGTCTCACACACAGCGTTCAGTGAAGAGACAAGAATTGCTAAAACCATACTGCATTGGGTACTGCAACACCATTCTAAATTCAATGCAACTCTGGCTCTCACATGATCTTATTTCCCCCTCTATAGAAAATGTTCATTGACCTTGTTGGGGTTCAGAAAAATGATATATCAAAGTATAGTGCTTTTGTATACTGAGTACTTAGAACTAGAGAACACTGGAAGGCTTAAGCATCAGTCTAAGAACCATGGTCTCTCTGGCCTCCTCCTGCCCTCCTATCACACTCCTCATTCTCTCCTAAAGTGAATCATGGAAACCAGAATTCCTCTTCCCCAAAGTGGGTCATAGAAACTAGGACCCTTTTGCCCCATTGAAAGCCATAAAACCTAGAAATATTGCTCTAAACATCCCCCCCTCTTTTTCTCTAGGAGTTGACTATAAAGAAAGTATCTGACCTCTCTTTAACAGTAGCTTATAAGCCCCTCATTCCAGATGGGCCCTGCCCCATAGCAAGAAGGAAGAAATGATACAACAGAGAACCCAGGAGGAATCTGGACAGGCTTTGCTGAGTTTCCCACTCAGTCTATTATCTTTAGGTCTTCACGTTTGGCCGAGTCACATTGCTACACAGCTCTCCATGCTTCACTAAACCTCAGCGGAAAAACAGACAGTTTTCCCTGCGTCTTTGAGTCTTCCTTTCTGAAGGCTGCAGTATCACACAAAATTTTGAGTAAATAAATTGGTGTGCTTTTTTTCTTGTTAATCTGTCTTTTTGACTCAGAATTTTTCTCAGTCACTTTGCCAGCTGGGAACCTCCGGTTGGTGATGCCCCTACCTGGGCTTGCTTGGCCATGCTCCTGCTAGAGGAGGTAGCCTGCCCACTCAGCCCACCCAGGCTGCATCTGGCTTGCACACTGGCTCAGCCCATAGCTGGGCCAGGCATGCCCCAGCCCACCTGTGTTATAGCTCATACACGTGTCTGGTGGGTTCCAAGTTCTTATCTTATGTCCAAGAAGAATCAGGATATGCTGACAACTGAAGGGTGAGGAGGGTGGAGAAGAATTTTATTGAGTGATGGAATAGCTCTCAGCAGAGACGGGAAATGGGTGGTTTCTCCCCCAGGGTGGATGAGTCCAGGGTTTTTGCAAGTGCAGGATGGGGAGGGGATGTAGGTAGCATTGGAAAAGTTAGCATTTGGCTACTTTAAAAGCATTATTCAGAAAGAACCAACTGGGAAAGAGCAGGCAAACAGGAATAGAAGTTCTCACTCCAGGTTGTGGGTTTCAGGCTGTTTTGGGCTTGAAGGTGGGGATTCACCGGGGACCTGCCCCTGTCTGGCTAGGCATCTGTCTACCTCCTGCAGCTCTCATTTTGTTATGAGGGTTGGCCATGCCCCTCATGATGGAGAGGGAAGGTGTCAATCTCTACAATTTCTGACCCTACAATGTCTACTATTGGGTGTTCTGGAATTAATTTTACTCCACTACTTTTCTATTTTTCTAAATTTTTTGGTTAAACGGCGGAAAAAGAAATTTTGATTAACTCAGCAAATTAGTGCTGCACCTGTGTAAGCAGAGCTTCATGCCAAGCCATCTTTATGAAAGATACCAGATTATTACTAGACAAGGAGAGAGAGGGAGTAGGAAAAAGCAAAACTTCAAGTTTGGGCAACTAGGTAGATGTCATTGTCATTCATCACAATAGAAAACACAGGAGAATTAAGGGATAATTATTTCAATATTGGTTGACTTTAGTCTTAGGTACCGCAAAATACATAACAAGGTATTCATTCTATTAATACTATTCATTAGCAAGAAAACCGGAGTGGTCCACAGGTCAGGAAAATCCATTAGCGAACCATTGGTGTACTTGTCCTGTTTAAGTCAGAGTATCTCTTAGCCATGCCATAACTTAGTCTCATATTCTTTCTAATTTTCATTTAAAAATTGTGTCGATTAAATATTTAAATTAAATCCCAATGCATTTGGAGTGTGAAGTTTTAATTAAAAGTCAGTACACTATGGTTTTCTCATGTAAATTTGTTGCTTGAAGGCTGCCTGGCAAATAAAAAATGGATAAAACAGAAAATGTCTTTGAGGTAAACTCAGGAAAATCATAGATGCAGTTCCACTGAGTACTGCTGCATTGAAAATCCCTTCAGAGATAGGAAAAAAATAATTCCTGTCTGCAATACTGCACATTCCCTAAACTACGCTCTTTTGAAGCAGTCATTAACAGCAGTATCCTCAGTGTATAGTGTTTTATGGTCTCACTGTGTGTGACAACATTAAGCATCATTAAAAAGCGTAATTAGAATAAAAATGCAAAGTTCCATACATCTTTTGAAATACATCAGATATAGTTTGTCCTTGAAACAAAAAAGGGCATGATAGTAAAGTTAACTAACCTTTTAAAATATGTGAATAGAATAAGAAGGAAATCTTTAGATTGCTTTAAAAGACACAATAACTCTAAAATGAAGTGCTAAAAACAGAAAATTACAGTGCTTAAGCAAGCAAAATAATGTTGTTAAGGTAAGAACTGACCTAGTATTATAGTAGGAAGTAAAGAAAAAACATATAAATATCTTTTGAAGAAACCATAGGGTCAAGCAGAAAAAATTTCTTGCTAGCAAGCAGAAAAATAGAAAGATTATTATAACTATCCAATCTAAATACAAAACTTCCATGTAATGACATATTATATAAACATTATCAGATATACTTTCAAAGTGTAGTTACAAAAACAGTCACATTGTCACAGTAAAATGGAAAGATTCAAGATACCCAAGTCTATAGAGAGAATGAGTTAAAATCATAAGATCAAATGTTTAGTCTCACTATACATCATCCAGAACTGTTAACTGAAAAACAAATAGTAATTTTTAAAAATATTTAAGCGGAATACAGTGGCTCATGCTTGTAATCTCAGTACTTTGGGAAACCAAGGCTTGAGCCCAGGGGTTGAGACCAGCCTGGGCAACAATATAAGCCTGGCAACATAATGAGACCTCCTCTCTACAAAAAAACTGAAAAACTAGCCAGGTATGATGGTACACGCCTATACTTCCAGCTACTCTAGAGGCTGAGGTGTGAGGATAGCTTGAGCCCTAGAGGTTGAGGCTACAGTGAGTCTTAATCACACCACTGCACTCTAGCCTGGGTGACAGAGTGAGATCCTGTCTCAAAAAAATAAAAAAAAATAAAAAAAACTATAAAGATGAGTCCTTTTTTACATGGTTTATAGCAGATTTTTCCCTGAAATAAGGCCAATGCTGACCAGTCTAAGAGTTCTACAAGAATGCTGGGTGTGAAATGCAAATTTGGGGGGAAAGATTGCCATTTGTGACTCAGGAAAAGATGATAAAGTAAATGATAACGCGAACCCTCTCCTCCAGCATAGGGAAATAGAAGTTGAATTAAAAAGGTAACTCTTGCTTTGTTCAGGAATAACGTATGCTTTAGCTTTGGGTCTAGGGAAAACTGAACTGTTGGGTGTATTGTTCCTTATTCTTAGGTTTGATTTCAATCATACTTTCTGAAGAACTCCCACTGAAAATTATAGTTAGACGGATGTAGTAATTTTTAAAGAACTTTTTATAAAATAGATCAGAAAGATGAAAACAAAAACAAGTTTTAAACATTAAAAATTCGATGTTAAACATTAAAAATAAAATGACTATGTTTCTTAGTTCTTAAGATAAACCAAATAACTTATTTCTTAGTTATAGGTTGGTCATTATGAGAAGTACTCCCACAATTGGTTTAAATATTGACATGCTGGAGATGTTGATTTATGAATTCACAAGGTACTTCGAGGTTGAAAGCCATGATTTCCACTAGGTACGAATTTACATTCTGCTTCAGGGGAACAAGATGTCTTTCACTAATTAATCATTCTGTTAAGCACTTTATCAGTCACAACTTTAGCCTGGAACCTCTATGGAGATTAGGGGAGCACACAGGAAAAGACTGGCAAAGCTAAATTGCAAAGACTCACAAAGTCTCGACTTAATATACAGGAACTTTTGTTTCTTCGCCAAATTTAAATTTCTAACTAGGATCATATTTTACATAAAAACTGCTTTGAGCACTAAAGGATAAAAACAATTCACATTTTAATATACATATGGGGAAAAAAACCCTTAAACATGCCTCGTTGATACTTGCTAGTACTAGAAATCTTGGTCTCGCTGAGGAAAATTTGTAAAGATCTTTACAAAAGGATTTCTAACGTAAATCCTGATAGAGCCAGGTTATTTAGTCAATGACCAGTGGTTATGGTTTCTCGTGCCACTTACCTGTTGCTGCTGAACACTGTGGTCTTCATCAGGGTGTGTCTCTTGTAGACATTCCTCGGAGCCATTGCTAGGAAAAGTGTGGACCAAGGACCAAAGTTAGCTTTATCTGGGAGCTAGTTTGAAATACAAAATCTCAGGTGAGACTCAAGACTTTGCAGATGACAATCTGCTTTTTAACAAGATCTCCAGGTGGATCATATGCACCTTAAACTGAGAAGCACTCTTCTAAACTTGTCAGGGTCTCACAGGTGAGAGTCTCACCTTCCTTAAAGATACAGTCTCTTTGACTTTCCATTTAACCCTCTCACTAAAATCAGTAAGTCCTGGTTCTATCCCGTGATTTTAAAAAGTCTCCAAGTTGAAGTGAGCTAAGTTTCTGTCATTGGGAAGTAAGATGAATGCTGTTGAGATACCTCGAAAGAGAGACGAACGATCCTGGGTTTCACACACTTGCAGGTTACTCTTACTTCTGTTGTTCAAGTATTTAAAAGGCAGACATACCTTAGACTTAGAGACTTATTTTCCAGATGAAGCCCTTGTTGTCCCTGAGCAAGTCAAGGAATGCGCCACACTCTGAGATTGATTTATGAGTCCTTTATTATGCCAGCGACCGAGAGGTGGCTAATGCCTAAAATTCTCTTGGCCCCTAAGAAAAATTTAGGTGGCCTTTTATATTCTAGTTTTGAAGGGGAAGGGGAACCTAGCTGAAGCAAAGTTTTCACAAAAGCAGAGTAAGCAAAAAAGTTAAAAGATAAACTGGTATGAGAAGTATCAGGTGCAAGGGGTAAAGCTGTCATGAAAGCCATACAACTTAATAGATAATGGGGGCTCTGGGTGCTTGACAGCACCTGCATTCCCAGGCTCTGCTGGTGCCACTTAACTCGGCCTCTTATCAACACATGCATTCCTGGAGGTGCCCAGTGTCAGCCTGCCCCAGTTACATACTATAGTTACATACTTAATGGTGGGAAAATAACTAAAATGAAGAAGCTAAGATGGAGTCTGTCCGGCTCAAGAAACTAACATAAAGCCTGAACAGCTTTTAGTTGGAGAGTTAGTTTTAGCTGGCAAAAAGCAGGTTATCACATCCTTAATTGGCACACATGAACTATGAGATTCCTATTTCATGTCTAACGTAATTTAGATGTTATTTTACGAAGAATCCCCTACTAGGCTCTACTCCAAAATATACATTTTGGACGGATCGTTTATTTACATGATGAGTTTCTTCTAATGTGTCCTTTTCTTAAAGGAAGTTTCTCCCAGTTTCATCACAATAAAACGTGTGGAAAGGCCTTTACAATAAAATAATGTGTTACTATATAAACAAACTGAGTTCTAATGACTGTGTTGTCAGAGGCATTTGAACCAGAGTGACTCCATCTTGAATAGCAGTTGGGTAAGGTAAGGCTGAGACTTACCGGGCTGCATTCCTATAAGACTAAGGCATTCTTAGTGACGAGAAGAGGTAGGAGGTCCACACAAGGTACAGGTGACAAAGACCTTGCTGATAAACAGCTTGGGTAAAGAAGCCAGCCAAAACCCACCAAGATGGCAACAAAAGTGGCCTCTGGTTGTCCTCACTGTTCATTATACTCTCATTATAATGCATTGGAGTGCTAAAAGACACTTCTGCCACTGCCAGGACAGTTCACAAATGCCATGGCAACTTCATGGAAGTTACCCTATATGGTCTAAAAATGGGAGGAACTTTCAGTTCCTCAGGAATTGCCCACCCCTTTCCTAGAAAACTCATGAATTATCCACACCTTATTGCATGTAACCAAGAAATAACCATAAAAATGGTCAACCAACAGCTCAGGTTGCTGCTTTGCATATGGAGTAGCCATTCCTCACTCTTTTACTTTCCTAATAAACTTGCTTTCACTTTTGTTACTGGAAAGAGGTCTCAGTCTAGACCCCAAGAGATGGTTCTTGGACTTCTTACAAGAAAGAATTTGGGGCAAATCCATAAAGAGAGAAGATTAAGAAAGTAAAGGAATACAAGAACTGCTACTCTGTTGGCAGAGCAGCAGCATGCGCTGCTCTTAGGCTATATTTATGTTCTTTTCTTGATTATATGGTAAACAAGGGGTGGATTATTCATGAGTTTTCCAGGAAAGGGGTTGGCAATTCCTGGAACGAAGGGTTCCCCCTTTTTTAGACCATAGAGGGTAACTTCCTGAAATTATACCACGGCATTTGTAAACTGTCATGGTGCTGATGGAAGTGTCTTTTAGCAGGCAGTGAGGATGACCAGAGGTCACTTTTGTCATCATCTTGGTTTTGGTGGGGTTTTTGCCAACTTCTTTACCAATCCTTTTATCAGTGAGGACTTTCTGACTTGTACCTTGTGCCAACCTCCTGTCTCGCTCATGCTGTGACTTAGAATGCCTAACCTCCTGGGAATGCAGCCCAGTAGGTCTCAGCCTTATCTTGCTCATTCCCTATTCAGGATGAAGTTGTTCTGGTTTGGACACTTCTGACAGATTTGCCTCAAATTCTTTCTTGTGTGAAATCCAAGAACCTTCTCTTTTGGCCTGGATTGGGACCCCTTTTCTGATAACAGTGTGTGCCATGAGGAATGCCTCAAAGAAGAACACTGCACTGACAATTTCTAAACAGCAGCTTATTAGTGGAAGTGAGGGCAAATTGTATTGCTTATGCGTTGGCTCTGGAGTTCTTAGGGCAAGATATCAGAAGCAGGATACATCTTTGGATCGGTGGAGTTCTTAAAAGGAGGATGGTTGGAAGTGAGATCAGACTGAGTGAAGAGAAAAAGTGTCGAGAGTCATCCCACATTGTGAGTTTGTAATCACAAAGCTGATGATCATGGTTCTTCCATTTTTCAGGATGATGAAGGAGAAAGGCAAATTAAATTGGAATGTTATACTTTTTCAAAACTAAAATCTCCATTTTTGTAATTATTCACTGCATGAAATATACTTTAACAAAACTTCAAATGTGCAAGAGGAAATATCCGATTAAATACCATCTTGCCTTCAACAGCTAAAAGCTATGTGAAATCAATTCTATCTCTATGTTTCTGTATACACATCGTTTTATAAAACTGATATAGTTCAAGAAAGGAAGATAGTTATCTAAAGTGATCAGCTACTGGTGTCAAAACTGAGATACAAAGTTTGTATTGACTGTTCTAAATTCATTTATTCATTCTTTCCTTCTTATGACTGCTCGTTGCATAGTTATAAGTTAGCACCCAGAATGCCCAGCTCCAAGGTTATGCTGGTGTGCAGCAAAAGTAGACTTAGTCAGTGTCTTCTGTAACATAATATGCATACATGAAACATACAATCTTAAGAGTAACGTCACCCTAGAAAGTTCTCTGATGCCTCTTTCTAATCAATCTCCACCCCATCCTTTGTGAGTTAAAGAACATTTTGATGTTTTTTCTGCTATAACTTAGTTTTGCCTGTTCTGGAACTTCACATAAATGGAATCATTCATGTATTCTTTATACACATACAATTATTTGTGGCTTTTGTGTGAATCTGAGCATATTTTTTTGAGGTTTATTCATGCTGTATATTAATCATTTATTGCTGTGTAATATTCAATTGTGGATATAGCAAAATTTGTTTATTCATTCTAATAATGGACACTTGGGCTGTGTCCAGTTTTTTGCTATGATGAAAAAAATTCCATGGAACATTCCTGTACAAAGCTTTTTGTAGGACTGGCATGATGGCTTGCATCATCCCAGCTAGCCAGGAGGTTAAGATGAGAAGATTGCTTGAAGCCAGGAGCTCCAGGCTGCAGTGAGCTATGATCACACTACTGCACTCCAACCTAGACAACAGACTGAGACCCCATATGTAAAAGAAAAAAAACCCTTTTTATAAATATAAGTTTTCATTCTTGGGGTATAAGGCGTATATAAATTAATTTTATATCAAAAAAACCACGCCATATCATTTAAAGAAATCATGCCATTTAACTCTCCCACCGACAATGTGTGTTCGTATTGTTCTACAACCTCATCAACATGTAATATTGTCATTCTTTTCAAAATTTTAGCCCTTATTGGGGGTTCTATCCATAGGTAATTTAAAGAAAAACTATACAAATTTATTTTCTCATCTCCAAGTTAACGTTCCCATTAATCATATACTCCCATTATATTTCTAACTTTTTTCAAACATTCTTGTAATAGGCTTGGAAATATCATCCTGTGTTAATATCTGGGTAAAATGTACCTTCTTATTTGCATAAAAATGATTGAGACTTTGTAAATTAGGGAAAATAACCTTCTGTTATTTGAGGTGACTTGGTGAATCCAGGTTTCTTTCATCATCTTGGAAAGGAAGTTAGGAATCTTCCTCATAACATGAATCCTTTCTAAAGCAACACTTGACAAATGGCCATCTGTATTCTACTTGGCCACTACCAGTAACGAGTGGTCTGCTTTAGATGACATCCCAATCCACGTTTTAATATTTATAGTTTGTTGTTGCTGAATAACTCCAATTTGATCTCAGGTTTTTTTTTTTTGAGACGGAGTTTCACTCTTGTTACCCAGGCTGGAGTGCAATGGCACGATCTTGGCTCACCGCAACCTCCGCCTCCTGGGTTCAGGCAATTCTCCTGCCTCAGCCTCCTGAGTAGCTGGGATTACAGGCACGTGCCACCATGCCCAGCTAATTTTTTGTATTTTTAGTAGAGACGGGGTTTCACCATGTTGACCAGGATGGTCTCGATCTCTCGACCTCCTGATCCACCCACCTCGGCCTCCCAAAGTGTGGGATTACAAGCTTGAGCCACCGTGCCCGGCCTCAGGTTTTTTATAGAATATATATGATTATGACAATGTGATATGTCATTCACTTATTAATGCATGTGTACTCATTTATAACAAAGATTGTCACATATTCCAGTTTCTGGGCAAGGTAATCAAGATCCAGCAGTAAACAGCAATGTCCCTACCTTCATGAATTATTTGTCTAGAAATTAATCATTCTCTAGCACTGTTACTTACCTGGTCTTCCCTAATCTTTTTGTCAAAATACAAAGCAGCACTTATAGGTGAAAACTCTACTCATTATGGAGATGTATTTATAGCAACACCAGAAAGATTAGATTTTTTTTTTCTTAAAAGATGGGGTCTGCAGCCTCAAACTCCTGGCCTCAAGTCTTTCATCCAGTTTCCTATAATTATCTGAAATAAGAATATTGTTTTCTAGTATTCTTTTTTATTTAATATGTCTATTAAATATTAAGTTAAAAATCTCCTAAAATGTCAATGCTTTGTTAATAAATTGTGCTTTTCTCTAATAGAAAGAATATTAAAATGCATTTATATGACTCGTCCTGTATTCTATGAATGTATTTACAAATGGTTTAAGGTTAGCTAGAAAGTACAATGCCTAGGGCTTCCTCAGAGACAGTATCTATTGGCTTCTTTTCCTGGTTTATAGGCCATACTTTCCTGATTCTTTGCATGTCTCTTAATTATCTTGTTAAAAACTAGAAAGTTAAATAATACAATGTGCCACCTGTAGAAATTAGATCTTTCTTCAGTGCTGTTTCTTGTTGTGGTGAATTTCCTGAACTAATTCTTTAAAGTCTGTATTCTTTATTATGTGTGGTCACTGAAGTCTCTGCTCTGTTAGCTTTGTGGTCAGGCAATGGTTGAACAGAGATTCCCTGGAATGTTTTGAATAAATAAGTCTCTTAGTTCTTGCCCAGGGCTGCCTGTGTGTGTTGGGGTATTGTCAGAGAGAGGCCTTTTAACCAGATTAATTCCATCTCGAATAGGGGCTGGGAAAAATAAGGCTGAGACCTGATGGGCTGCGTTCCTAGTAGGTTAGGGATTCTTAGTCACAGGATGAGATAGAAGGTTGGCACAACATATAAGTCACAAAGACCTTGCTGATAAAACAGTTTACAGTAAAGAAGCTGGCTAAAAGTCACCAAAACCAAGACGGTGATGACAGTGACCTCTGGTCATCCTTGCTGCTCATTAGACACTAGTTAGAATGCATTAGCATGCTAAAAGACACTTCCACCAGATGCCATGGTAATGTTAGAAAGTTACCCTATATGGTCTAAAGCAGGGAAGAGCCCCCAGTTTTGGGAATTGCCTACCCCCTTCTGGGAAAACTCATGAATAATTCACCCCTTGTTTAGCATAGAATCAAGAAATAACCAGCAGCTCAGGCTGCTGCTCTGCCTATGGAGTAGCCATTCTTTTATTCCTTTACTTTCTTAATAAACTTGCTTTCACTTGATGGACTTGCCCTGAATTCTTTTTTGTGCAAGATCCGAGAATCCTCTCTTGGGGTCAGGATGGGGACCCCTTTCCAGTAACAGTATGTTTTCAATGTTCCTGAAGGCAATTTACAACTCCTTCTCAGTCTTTGCTTCCAGCTTGCACAGAACCTCAAGGTCAACAAGAGGCAAGAGATTTGGGCTATCTTCTCTCTTTCCTGGTCATAGGCACAGCACTGAGTGTGCATGTGGACTTCTAAATTTCCAGGAATGTCTGAGCTTTTCATAGCCCTCTAGGGACCTTCAATTCCTGTTTTTCCAAACAATTGTCACTTGGTATTTTGTACTAATGTCCTGTAAAGAGTGCTGTTCATGCAGAGGGATCTCTGATTCAGGTCAAAGAAAAAGAAGCCCTGAGGAGGGAGCTTTTTCTTGGCCAAAGAGTGACGGGCTTTTGAGGGTGGGACTTGGGGACACTCCAAACCAGTTGGCCTCTCCTAGGGCTTGGTAGGCTGCTGGTTTTCACAGCTACTGTAGTTGTAAGACTTTTGGTTTTCAAGGCTACTACAGAGCAGGGGAATGGGGCACATAAAAGACTCATTAAGTGCCATTAACCTCACTGTTCATGCTAAGACTCAATAGTTTTTCTTGAGGAAATGCTCCTCAGATTGTTACATGACTTCAGGTAATTTCCAGAATTCTGTCAAAATTTCATTTTGCCAGTGTTTTCCAGTGTTGGCATTGCTTTTACCCAAGAGTGAATTTTCAGAAGTCTTTGCTTTTCCAGGAGTTAGCCCTCTATCTTGCAAATTTTATTATTACAAATGGGAATTATTATACCACCATTTCATGAGACTAACAAGTCATACTGCATTTTTTCTAAATGCCCTTCTAGTCTCCATTCATATAAATATATTTTATATAGTACAGTAAGAACAAGATTCATAGTCTGATTATTTTTCTTGATATTGTATGACAAATATTTTCTGTTTCTACATTTCTAATTCTCTGTTCCATATTACTGACATCTTACAATTTATTGCTTCTTTACTTAGATTATTTGTCTTTAATTGTTTGAGATTATAAAAAATGCTGTGATGTCTAATTTCACGAATATAACATGTTTCTTCCTTTGGATATTTTTCTTACAAAAAATTTCTAGGAAGCAAAATTAGCATATCAAATGATTCTTACATAACTTTAAAAAAGTAGGAAGCACAATTAACAGATCAAATGATTTTTATATAACTTTAAAAAAGTACAATACACTCTCCAAGACAAGACTCTATTTATAGTTATTTATCATTTCTCCCATCTCTTTTCTTTTGTACACATGCCTGCCTCGTGAACATCTTTTTATTTTATGAGGTTAAGGGACCCACCAATAACAATTTCCTTGGTATACATTTTGTAAGCATTTGTACATCTTATCTCTCTATTCGTACTTTTCAACAGTTAGTAAAATGACCCGTAGGGTTAAGCAAATTGAAATGTTTTATGCTATTTAAACCAAGATAATATTTATTAATATAAGATCTATATTACAAGCTTCACTAGGTAATACTGAATTCCCTTAGGCAAGTGCTTCTAAAACTTCATTTCGGGCATCACTTAACTGGGAATTCTTGTTAAAGGTCACATTCTGAATCAGTAGATCTGGGGCAGAGCCCAGAAATATGCATTTCTTTCTTTCTTTTTTTTTCTTTTTTTTGAGATGGAGTTTCGCTCTTGTTACCCAGGCTGGAGTGCAATGGCGCGAATTCGGCTCACTGCAACCTCCGCCTCCTGGGTTCAAGCAATTCTCCTGCCTCAGCCTCCTGAGTAGCTGGGATTACAGGCACGCACCACCATGCGCAGATAATTTTCGTATTTTTAGTGGAGGCGGGGTTTCACCATGTTGACCAGGGTGGTCTCCATCTCTTGACCTCGCGATCCACCCGCCTTGGCCTCCCGAAGTGCTGGGATTATAGGCTTGAGCCACCGCACCCGGCCTGCAAGTCTAATAAGACCTTGTGACATTCTTCTGTATTTGTATTACTGCCCAGACTGTGAAAAGGCTAAATTTAATAGTGAGTATCCTGTTTCTAGCCAAATCTTGTTTTGAAATCTTCACCTTCTTTAAAGAAATACATTGGGATTAGGACTCTAATGGGAATAGACAGATTTAACAATGTTTCCTGGTGCATCCCCATGGAACAGACATACTCACTGATTAGTTCCCATCCTTCTAAAGACATTCCCTTTTTCCCCTCTATCCACTCTCTAGGAGCCAATTTTAGAAGGCATCACCTAACGTTCCAAGCTTGATAAAACACTTGTTGTTACTTTTGTTGTTACTTTTCACTCGTTGTTAAATTGTATCAAGGATATAAATTATTTAAAAAAACAATGTATTTTAGTATCAAAACTAAACTTTTCTTTCTGATTGTTAAACTTATAATTGAAAGTAGGATCACGGCAACTGCCGGGAGGTATTTGCCTTAGACAGAAGGCAATATATCCAGTTCTAGTGCTTTTGTGATATGCCTATCATCTTCTATTCTTAAAAATAAATGAAAATGCAGACAGATGGCTATTTAGAGTTTATAAATGGATTTAAAAAATAAACTACATTTACCAGGATGTGCACTGTCAGTAGGATTTAGGGTATTAGTGCATTCATTGTTCAAGTTTTAAAGTATTACAATAGAATTCTCTTCTTTAATGGAACTGTATATTATTTGAATTAAACAAAAATAGTTATATCTTTAGTTTTTAAAAAACCGTTTTATATGAATGTAAAGTAAGTATTTAATATTAAGGAGATCACTTAAAGTTGTATCTAAATAAATCACAAATGACTCAGGACAACCGTAATTGATTGTGCAGACTCAAGAGAAGAAATTCTTATAAATATGGTACCTTAAAAATTACAACCAACCAGGAAAAAAACAGATAACACAAAGTTACAGTCTGGTTAAAAAATTTCTCTGGCCTACAAAATGAGTGGCCTTAGTTGGAGGTAGTCCTAAACTGATCATGACCTCACATACATGGCAGAAGCAAATGAGGGAAGTATCTTATTTGCAATATTGTAGGCTTCAGATGATTTCTTTAAAATGTTTAAAAGTACAAAACCAGAAGAATGTCCCCCAATGCAGGTAGATCTTAGACGTGAGAAACGTCTGAGATCTCAGCAAGCACCATAAGAGCACTAGCAGCAGAAAGAGCTCTTCACATGCTGAAGAAATTAGAATAATCAGATTCAAGCTATAAAATGATCATGCCAACTATGTTTAAAAAAGCAATACACAGGCTTAAAGATATCTGCCGGAAACAGTAAAATAAAGTGACATGGAATTATTAAGAAGGAACCGAAAAACTTATAAGGAACAAAAAACTTATAAGGATAATAAATGACAATTTTAATTCAGTACATATACTGAGGAACAGAAAAGTGAAATAGAGGATATAATGAAAAAGTATAACATAAAATTCAATCAGGATCCTGGAAGAAGAGAGGATAGACTGGAATGGGGCAATATTCAAAGTGATAGTTGCTGAGAGTTTTCTAGAACTGATGAAAAGCTGTAATTCATGAATTCAAGCAGCTGAAAAAACAAAAACAAAAATGCTAATCTAGATTAATAAGAAATTCTATACCTAGACATCACAATTAAACTGTAGGGAAAAAAACAAATAGAAAATCCTAAAAGCAGTCATACTAAAAAAGAGAGACTACTTTCAGAGAAGTAGCAGTCAGATTGAAAGAAAAAAAGGAAGTTATTTACAGTGAAAAAGAAATGAGCTCCCGAACACTTATGGAGCAATTGGTCTTTGAATGAAATAACATGTACTCTGTCATAATAGGAAGATGTTTATAGATTCATGAGAGAAATGAGGGTGTTCCCATCAATGAAATGTGAGACAAGATTTTCACTTAAAGGTAGAGGAAAGAAAGACGATATGAAAAGCTATGTATTCAAGAATGAAAAACTAGAAAAATATATAATAGGATCGTAGGCAGTAATGAGTAACATTACATGAGAACTGTGGAAAAGTGATAGGAGAGGCAGTTATAGCTTGACAAAGCAGGTCCTGGATGACAGGAGATTCTGCCGCAGAGCGATCAAGTGACTGCAGAAAGGAGGCTGGCTGATCTGGCAAATGACAGCCAGAACGCATTTTGAAATATATTTCATTTTCTCAGTGACTTCCACAAATGCTTAGGGAGGAGAACCTGGTAAAATATCATTAGCTATCTTTAATAAAACAGTTTTAGGGCTTTCCAGGTAAATATTAAATTGATCTGTGATTTCACATACTGGTTGAATCACAGATCTATAGTTTTCATATGCAATCAAATGTCTATGCCAGAATGCATGCTGCATTCTCTGTCACACTCAGTGATTCCAGACTCTTCTTTAGCTATGAAGCAAAATTTCCCAAGAAATTAAAGTCTAAAGGCAAAAGTTAAAGTCTAGAACAATCATTTAATACAGCTAGAGAAGAGGTATAGAACTGCCCCATATCATTATCTTGCCCATCTCTGCAAGAAGACAGAAGTCCTATCACATTTCTTTTCAGGGTCATCTTTAACATAAAGATGTGAGGAACTCAAAGGCTGTGGAGAAGCTCAGAGGCCATTTCCTAGGCATTATTTTATCTGCTCCCATCTGTAAGATGACAATAGTTTAAGCACATCAGAGTATTTGAATCAGCCTATTGAAATAATCACTAGTTTAGTTTGAAAAATAAAGTAAGTAATTTATGAGCCCACATTCTAGTTACAGCTTATAAAATATTTGAACAGCTGGGCAAACATTTCTTAACTAAATAAAAAGGAATTAAAGGACAATTAATCACAGAAATAATGGTATATAAATGGGTCCAATAAAAGCAATAGTGGGGATCATTGCACCCTAAATACTTAAGTGCAGTTAATTGGCCGTGAGTTGTTGAGGAAGAAAGGCCTTTGTGATTTGTGGGTAGCTTAAAACAAGAATGAAATTGAGTGGTTACAAATTCAATTTTGCTCATGGTAAATAAGCATTTAACAATTCTATAGCCTACTTTTCTCCAACAATAACAGACTGTTTTTCATTACTGTACTATTTAAATTGTTGCTGAACATCCAGCTTATATATGCATTTGGAATCGTTCAGAAGTCCCTGTCATCTTCCTATCGGTTGTGAAATAAGTTTGGTACTCTACACAGGGTAGCATTCAATAATTGAATTCCAATTTCAGGATTGAATAGAGTTATTGTTTCAAAGTTTTATTTGCCATTGTATTTCTAGCATTTAGGTCAGTACCAGTCCATTTAGGTGTATAATACACTTACTGTATTAACTTATTATACTTAGTGTAGTCATACCAAAATGCTCAAGGTCAAAGTCTGAAACATAGTTAAGTTCCTGGTAAGATCTCTACCTAAAATTGGAGTAAAGATCACTACTCTTCTCTATATTATTATGTGTAGCTATGTAATGTTACTCTCTCTACATTCTCCATACATAATTTAGTATGTCACTCAGGGAAGCCTTGTTTGTCACTAAGTTCAGGACTTGTCTTCAGGTTGTACAGACTTCAAAACACATTTGCCAAGTGGGTAGGCTTAGAAATTGACCCATAGTTACCAAAGTCAAAAGTCTCTCTCTCTCTCTCTCTCTCTCTCTCTCTCTCTGTATGTTTATTTGATGTGTTATTTATTAGAATAAAAATACAACTGCTAAGTGAAGCATTGCAATTTTTGTATGGGACATAACATTATTTTCACATTTCTTTTCACTTGATGAGTATTGACTTCAAACTAGGTCTTTATTTTCATATTGTACCAAACTAAGGTATCATGATTAATCATTTGTCTTTAAAGTAATGGCAACATTTATACTTCAGAACTTCCTCCCAGAACAGCCAGAAAGAACACCATGTGTGGTCTTAACCAGCTCTGTTTTTTTTAGGTTTTCCTGCACACCAAGCTCTATTCACCTCTTTTTCTCTTGGCTTGACTTTTACTTTAACAATTTATTTAACTTAGATAAGTTCATAGAACCGTAATGAAGTTACATCCAGATTTTTTGTTGAAATGTTGCTGCTCCTAGAACTTCACAGACATTCATTTAACCCCAATGTAGGCTCTTTGTTTCAAATATGGTCTTCTGCACCCTAATCACTGGTGACAAAATGAGGCATAATTTCCTAAGAAACAGAGGGAAAATTAAAGTCTAGAACAATCATTTAATGTCTTTGCTTGTAATTCCAGTTGCACAATAAATGGAATGGATAAAGTTTAGTGAAATCAGGTTGATTATAACACCTTACATTTGCCTGAAATGCTGTATTTCACAAAGTTTTTTTGAAACACTACCTTATTTCAAAGTTCAACACTTCTTGACTGAGATTAGCCTAATAGCATATGTGTGTGTCACCAACGTTCAATGTTCAGAGAAGTTGGGTAATACCTACTAAATAGAATATGTGGAGAATTCCAAGGGTTGTTGGTAATAATTTTCTTTAGATTAGGATAAATGCTGGTAGAAATTGACCAGGTTGAAAGACAATGTCTGTCACATGGAAGTAGAATATACAGATAAGTAAATGTTTAGAGGATGGCTAGAAGTTGGTGGCTCGTTTTATACCTTAAAACGGTATAAAACAATACTGTGATGAGAATATAATGTAGGTAGAAACTGATTAAATCACTTTAAGAAACGTTATTTTCAAAGATCGTTCAAAGTGATCTTTCAAGTACTAAAGTAAGCTTAAACATAAAATGTTTCAAGAGTCTTGCAATATGTATTTGTTCTTTGACCCTTAGAATGTTTTTTATTTATTCAAATAAACTTAGATATTCATTGAGACTGTAGATGGGCATTCAAATTTTGTTACCTTCTTTGTGATTTTTCTTGCTTATATTCTAAACATAATTTTCTTTTGACCTTTTTTTTTAATGAAACAAACCACTAGCATGAACTTTGGAAAATGAGTTTGGGTTCAATACATATCTATCAAATATGTCATATTTCTGTTGAAACTATATTCTTTGTAACTCTTACAGATTTGTGAGGAAACACTGTCATAGACAATTGTTCAAGACAATGACAAGTCAATGAAAGTACCATAAAAACATCCAAGAGCATTTTATAGCTAAATATTGTTGTTGTTATTCACATTTGTTCTAAATTCTCCATGAAAACAAAAATCATTACCTAATTCTTTAAACATATTAATAATTCCTATTATAGGACATTAATGTATATGTATAAATCAATCCTGATGCAAATTTTGCCTCTCAAAAAATAATTCTTGAACACCTTTCCAATTTGAAAAAAAGTTTCATGTCTCTCTAATAATCCCTTGAATAGAAAGCTAATAAAAGGATGTGCATACAAGAGAAAATTGCTGAATATTTTTTATTTCCCTTGATTTCAACTTTTATTTCTATAATAAATACTATGAATTACTTAAAGGGTTGGATTTTTTTTACTAGTATTGTGCATATACCTACATGTGGAAATTCGCTCAGGATGGTGGCAAAAATATTAAGGGAAAAACAATTGAGACAGTTATAGAATATAGCCTAAACCCTGTTTCAAAGGCCTAAGGGACTTTTCTGTAGTTCTTGGCTGAAGGCAGCCAGAGTCTCTTTGCAGGAGCCTGAGAGATTAGGGTGCAAATATAAACAAACTAGCTAGCTTGTTTACTTATGTAGTCCTAAAACTAACCTTTGAGCCACATGGCCCTCTTGGGGGGAGATTGACCAGGGAGATAACCCACTAATGGTGTTTGCTTTGGGCATCAGAACCCAGCCTTTAATCATTCTCTAAAAGTGTGTTGACTTAAAGCCTCTGTTATTAAATCTATACTGAATAAATGGGGAGAGGGTGAACTAGGCAGTGTCATGTAGCTGCGATCTCCCTCTGTGAGTGGCTCATGACCCCTTAGTCCATTCCTTCACTGGAAATTTGGGTCTGAGTGCATTTATTCATGTGTTGTGCAGCTGGGGTCTGTGGGATGAACCCTGGCGTGTGTGTGTGTGTGTGTGTGTGTGTGTACACATACACATTACATACATATACATATATATATAAACATAATTTATCCAAGTTTTAACAGTTACTTAGTTACCAAAATTCTATCAGTACAGTATTGTTTTAATTTCCTATCATAAATTGATACTGGAATAACTAATAGAGAATTTTCCAAAAGACAACTGAAAATAGACTGATGAGCCTTGGCCACAGACTCTTTTGGTTTTAATCCTGGCTTCATATCATCATTACTTATTAGTCAATATACTTCTGGAAAGAATTCAGCTTCTATAACAAAAAAATTATATACAAATATAGGTATAATTATATATGGATATGGACACATGAATTTATATAACCATGTGGATATATAAGATAGAGTGTTCTGATCCATAAGTTTGTTATGAAGATTAAAAAGAGAATATGATTAAAGGAACCAGAACATTCTGTCCAATCAATAATTTGTCTTAAAATAGCAATGATAAAAGCTACTAACTTTGATTGGATACTTAATATGTGCCAGTCCTAAAGAAAGAGTGATGAATAAAAATAGTCAAGATAGTTCAACTCAAGAAGTTTATATCCAGTAGGGAGTAGAGAGACAGTAACAAAGTCAAACAATAAATAAAGAGAATTAAATAAATTATCTGGGTAATGCTATGAAAGGCATCTTGTAGAATAAATGCTTTACACAGAGTGAGAACTGAAGCTTTTACAAGAAGATACCATCTGACCAGAGGCCAAAAGAATGAAAAGCAGATTATATAGAGTTTGAGGGAAGACCAAAAAGCATTAAGCTAGTTTGAGGCACCAAAAGGAAGACAGTGAGACTCAAAGTTTTCTGAATTAGGAATTGTTTTATAAGATCTGAGGGGAAAGCAGGAGCCAGATCATACACATTGTAAACCATGATAAGAAAGTTGGATTTTATTGTAGAGCATTCAGAAGCTACTTAAGGTTTCTAAGTAAGAGAGGTGCCATCATGAGAATTTAATAGTCTAGTCTGGGTGCTGTGTGGAGAAAGAGTTGTAAGGATGAAAGAGTGAAAAAGGGAGATCAGTCCAAAATTATTTAAAATGATCTGGTAAGCATATGATGGTTTTTTTTTTTTGAGACGGAGTTTCGCTCTTGTTACCCCCGCTGGAGTGCAATCGTGCGATCTTGGCTTACCACAACCTCCGCCTCCTGAGTTCATGCAATTCTTCTGCCTCAGCCTCCTGAGTAGCTGGGATTACAGGCACGTGCCACCAGGCCCAGCTAATTTTTTGTATTTTTAGTAGAGACGGGGTTTCACCATGTTGACCGGGATGGTCTCGATCTCTTGACCTCCTGATCCACCCGCCTCGGCCTCCCAAAGTGCTGGGATTACAATATGACGGTTTTTTAATCTGCCAAGTAGTGAAGTGCTTCCCAAGCAGCAATGCCTGTTCCGCTGGCCAGACTTCTGTACATTTGTCTGATAGAAAGTCACCAAGCCCAAATGGGTTTGGATCATTTGTTGCTCACTGAAGAGCAGGCAACATAAATATCATATTTCCATTGGTTTTCTTTGGTCTGAAATCCTGTGGGGGTAACACAGAGGTGGGCCTAGATGAATACTGCACATGTAGTAGATCTGTGTCGTGACTGAAATTGAGAAATTAAGAGATCCTGAAATTAAGAGATTAAGAGAAACCATGAAAATTTTAAAGGAAGGTATGGCTAAAGCATAAAATAATCCAGTGTAGGATATCTCCATTTACTTCCATTTAAAAAACCTCTTGCATGTATTTTGCTTTTTAAAAACCGTTTTTGAGTTCCAAATGAAAACAAATAAAAATGCTGACAAAATCTCTTGAATTAATACAAAGAATGCGATTGCATTTCATTTTTATTGGCTATACAATAATTTTATTTTTCTAATATTTTAGTCATTTTCTATGAGAATCTAAAAAGGAAAAGTTGCAAGGAGCCAGTTGCTTTTACTCTCACTAGATTTAGAAAAACTTTGGAGTCCTGTAGCAATCCATGGGAACAATGATGAGCATCCCTCACTGGGGTGTCCTTTAGGCTCTTGGAGCAAATTCAAGTTTGAAACTCATTTTCTATTGCAACACTGTTTGGGTCTGTTACCAATGAGAAAATAAACAGATCTGTCCTAGGCCTGGGACAAACATTATACTGTTATTTTACAATTAGGTTTGTTCTATAGAAGGAAATTGGGAGGAGGTCCCTTATGTACAGGTGTTTACATCTTCTCCCTGGCTCATGTTACTTCCAGGCACCAGGAAGCCATGCCCAAGGGAACTCTTCCTAGATGTTTCCCCTAGAAGGCCTATACCCTCTCTAGAGCCTCCCCAGTCCCCCAACTCTGATGAGGGGGCCTGTCAGTTCTCTAATAAAGGATTTCACCCCAAGGTCATCAGGTACCAGCCTATCTAACTATCCCCAGCCTATACCCACTCTTCTCAAGAAAGTAAGCCCAACAAGTAAAACCAGGAATGGGGCCCCCTATCAGCCCCTAAAATCAAACGTGTGTCCGTGGCAGGCAGTAGCTGATGGAAATAAAAGAACACTTAGGGTGGACTATTGTCTATGTGTGATTTAGCTTTATACAATGAAAAATTTGGCCAGTTTTCAGAGAATTCAGAAAAGTTTATAAAGGAGTTTGTTGACGACGTTCTTTAATTTAACTTGTCAGGACCTGCAAGTATTGCTGTCTGCTCGTGGTGCGATGGCGAAAAAGGGGAGGAAACTGTGCAGTGTGGCCTGTCAGTTAAGACAAAGGCAGAGAAACAACTCAAGGGAAAAATGAACATTCCACTTGTTTCAGGGTGGTTTGGTTGAGATACTCAAGAAGCGTACTAATACGGATCCAGACCCTGCTGAAAGGCAAGCTCTTCTGGGTGTGTATTTTATTTCTTAATCTGCCCACGACAGGAGAAAGCTTCAAAAAGCAGCCAGGGGACTCTTAGTTTTCCTTGATGTTTCAAAATTTTCAGTGTAACTGGAAAAGTTTTCATGTTATTTTGCTATACTCATAACCTTCAACACGCTTTTCCAGTGTCTGATCAAATTATTCTTTTTCTCTTCATCAATTTAACTTTAGGTTATTTAAGTGGGTTTTCCATAGGAGAGGCAATCAGACTGAAGAGGGTGTTACCACCATAGATAAATAAGGAGCTATTACTTACAATAACCTGTGGTTCCATACTGATCAAATATTCTGGGCCTTTTAACACCTTTGACAAACATCCTCAGAATCAAATCCTATTTAAATCTCTGGGTTGTTGCTGGGATTTATCAAAGCTATAAAAAGTAATCACCACAGGTTTATAAATTCATTTTTCAGCTTCTAGACAGGTCGTGGTCTCCAGGATCACCACCTCCAGACCTTTGACAAGTTAGTTATCAGGTAATCTTATTAGGTAACTAATCCATGTGCTGTTAAGTTACAGGGCTTTGACTCCTGGGTACATACAGCTCATCTAGAGAAAGCACCAATTCCTTCCAGCATCTAACACCAAACTCAAGTTAACTGAAACCTTGTCTTTAAACCTGGGCAAAGGGGAAAATCAAAGTAAAGTGCTTTCATGAGACAGAGACAAGCTTGTATCCGTTTAATAATTTTGCCTATAACTGAATTAGTATATCTTATTCTAGACCTTGATACTGAATAGCTTAAATGGTTAGCTACCTGTCAGCTTCCTTCCCTGTGATTTTCAAAACTAGGCAAGGCTTATGAACTTTTTGTTTGAAACATTGCTGATTTTTTATGTTTTGTTTTACCTCCAGAATTTAAAACAATTCGGTCCCTTCAGGCCCGAGAATATCTCCGAAGAGGTGGGCATGCGAGATTGCAAAGGCTGGGTTTTGAGGGAAACAATTAATCCAGATCCTCCAAATCAAGGACATGCACACAGATGCCTAAACGAAGTGCTTATGTTGTATAGCTAATTGCTACAAGCCAAGATTACATCAGCTCAATGCACAGAATTAATAGTTAGGTCAATTGTATAATCTTATTTTTAGTTTTCATTTTTTGACTCTTACATTGCTTAAAATGGTTTTAAAGGCTAATGAGTTCCTACCTGCCTCCATTCTTGTCTGGTCTGGAACATTTAAGTGACTGTAAGTCTTTTAACTCTAAGTCTTTTGACTCCCAAAGGAAATCCTCCGCAAAATCTTTTAAAAAACGAATTCAGGCCAAGATAGAGACAAGGGGTTGGACATATCTCACCATGCCCCCTTTAAAATTTAGGCTAGATTCACAAGGTCCTTCAAGAATATGAACCTAAAGTATTACCTCTAACCAGAATGCTTAGTCTTAATAATAACTTTAAAATTAAGGATCCTCCAAGAATAAATTATAACTAAAATAAAAGAGCCCTTATCAGACATGTATTTAGAGAGGGAAAAGGTGGTTCTTTGTATCTTATTTTGTCATAGTCTAACATGTCTTGTGATTATAATGGCATGTATGTTTACTTAAGAAATTCTAAACAGTCTTAAAAAAAAATCACTTTCCTGAAACTCTTTCATAATAATGCTAAGGTTCTTTTAAAAAAGCATTTCTTCGTCTCTCTTTACATAACCAAATTGAAGATATTATTTTGGCCAGATTTTTAATTTATTTTCTGAAAAATGATGTAAGTTTATGCCAGATTGTGTAATGTTCTCTTTTGTTCTACTAATGCACATTTTGAAGCTGTGATATAAATATTATGATTCATAAACATTAAAAAATGTGGCACTGTTTTGACCTGCTGTGTTTCTTTTTCTAAAAATAACATATTACATTTTCTTATTGAAATTTTAATATCTAAGTACTACAGTAATAAAACTGTTCAATAAATATGTAATGAGTGATATTGTTATGTTAACTACCTACTTTACATTACAGTTATACATAACTTTTGACATCCATAAAGGTGATTGCTTATTATAATAAAGTCTAAAGCAGTTATACTATTTTTCAGTTTTATTTCAGGTAACAGAGTATCTTGTTCCAAGCATGCGGTAACCATAGTATTTGAATATCCAGTCCTATATATTGGGTTCAAGCTGTCATGTTCCATTACTAATGTCCTTCAACTAGAAATTTAAAAATGTAAGTTTTCAATCCAGTTTCACTGTTACAGCAACAGCCATTTGAATTTAAGCAAGTTCTTATCCTAAATCCAGTTTCTTTTTCTGTAATATTCAGTACGAACATTCAATAAACATTTCCTGAGTCCTTGTTATAGTCTAAACATTGTAAGCATAGGGCTAAAAGGCACAGACCAAGGTTAGTGGTGTCAAAGTATAATTTTCAAAAAGTTTGCCTGGACAACATGGTAAAAACCTGTCTCTACCAAAATACAAAAAATTAGCCAGGCTTGGTGGGGCATCCCTGTGGTTCCAGCTACTCAGGAGGCTGAGATGGGATGATTGCTTAAGCCGGGGAGGCAGAGGTGTCAGGGAGCCATGATGGTATACCACTGCACTCCAGTGTAGACAATAGAGGAAGACCCTGTCTCAAAAAAAAAAAAATCAAAAAGTTAAATATGTAACTGTCATGTGATCATGAAGTGAACACACGTCACATATTTAATTCTCTCCGGTAAGAGTGGTTCAAAGAAAGAAGGAAGTAGAGTAGCTGAAAGAAGGAACACTTGAATAAGGAAGGCGATTAGAACGTGCCACCCCAGTATGGTCTCCTTGACATATGGATTGTTTTGAGCTAAAGACAATTAGGAACCAGCAGATGGAGAAAAAATTCTCTTTACCTCACTGCCTAAAAATAGAGAATAAATTTTCCCTTTTGTAAAGAAAATCATTTCCATGTATAAAGAAAATTTACATTTGTAATTGAGTCTCATACCAGAGATAACTCTTATCACCTGAACAACTCTTCTCTGTGCAAGACAACCCTTATTTACCACACATTTCTCCCCATTCTTACCTTCCCATCACACTCCTCCCTTGTGCAGAAGCCACAGACCCCTTTTCCTTTGTCAGCCTAAAATGGTTTATAAGCCTCAATCACCTGCCTGCCTGCTCCAGTCTCATTTATTTGTGAGACTTCATTACATGCGCAGGTAATTAAAATATGTTTTTCTCTTGTTAATCATCTTTTAACAGTTTCCTACCACTCTCCTAGGTTCAGTGACTGAGGCCCACAAGCTTGATAATTTATAAGCCTAGTCAGTATCTTACAAAAGTTGTGGCAACAAAACCACATTGCTATAAAAAAAGGATCATTTGAATCTACTGGCTGGTTATTATCTTTATAGAGTTGTAACTTATCTAAATCAGTAGTAAATTAGCGTAGGGGCAGAAAGCTGTGATACATTTCCTGAACCCATCTTAAGGGAAATGGTCAAGACTCTAATAGCAAAAGACAAGTTAACCTGAAAAAAGCATAAATTTATTTAATCAAAGTTTTATGTGACATGGGAACCTTTAGAAATAAAGACCCAAAGGCTCAGAGAAGACCTGTTTTATGCTTAGGATCTATGAAGAATGCCCATCCAGGTAGAAACGTGACTGGACAGTGATGGTATGACCTAATGATAATAGACTGAGGAGGGAAATGCAGCAAGGTTTTTCTCTCTGTGTAGCATTCCCTCCTCCTGGATACAGGGCAGTACCCCTCTGAAATGAGGGTCTGTTTGACAGCCATAACTGAAGCACACCCTGAGAACGATCGTATGGTCTAATAAAGGTGTTGGTTGGTTCAGAGTTCCGAGCTAAGAAATCTGGAAACAGCCAATGCGGAGATTCACTCCTTATCTATGAAGGACATTTGAACCCCTGGCCCGTCCCTCGGAACGCAGGGCATACAGGGGATTGAGGCCTTTTGTTCTGGGTTAAATGGAAGTTGCTAGGTGGAGGGTGCTAAGTGGAAATGCTGCATAAATGACATGCTTTTGGCAAACAGTAGTCGCACTGGACTGCCCCTGTACGTAGGTCCTCAAGAAACCCTATTAGTAGTCTCTGGCTCTCTTCTGTGACCTCTTGCATACAGTGCTATCTTTATCGGAGCCAATAAGTGTTTGGCACAACAGGGTCTTCAAGGGAGAAGGGAGATGGGAGAGAGCAACGTTTCTTAGTTTTATGGCTCACTTTGTGGGAGAGAAGTTCTATTTTCTGTTATTGTATTTGTTTTCATTTTGCTCATAAAGACTTACCTAAAACTGGGAACAAAAAGAGGTTTAATTGGTCTTATGGTTCCACATGGCTAGGGAGGCCTCAGAATCATGGTGGAATGTGAAAGGCACTTCTTACATGGTGGTGGCAAGAGAAAATGAGGAAGAAGCAAAAGCAGAAACCCCTGAGAAGCCCATCAGATCTTGTGAGACTTATTCATTATCACAAGAATAGCACAGGAAAGACCAACCCCCATGATTCAATTACTTCCCCCTGGGTCCCTCCCACAACACATGGGAATTCTGGGAAATACAATTCAAGTTGAGATTTGGGTAGGGATAGTCAAACCATATCATTCCACCACTGACTTCTCCAAATCTCATGTCCTCACATTTCAAAGTCAATTATGCCTTCCCAACTCTCCTCCAAAGTCTTAACTCGTTTTCAGCATTAACCCAAAAGTCTACAGTCCAAAGTCCCATCTGAGACGAGGCAAGTCCCTTCTGCCTGTGAGCCTGTAAAATCTAAAGCAAGCTAGTTACTTCCTAGATACGAGGGGAGTACAGGTATTGGGTAAATACAGTTGTTCCAAATGGGAGAAACTGGCGAAAACAAAGGGCCACGCAGGGGGTTACAGGGCCGACATAAGTCCGAAATCTAGTGGGGGAATCAAATTTTAAAGTTCCAAAATGATCGTTTTTGACTCCAGGTCTTACATCCAGGTCATACTGATGCAAAAGGTGGGTTCTCATGGTCTTGGGCAGCTCTGCCCCCGTGGCTTTGCAGGACACAGCCTCCTTCCCGGCTGCTGTCATGGGCCGGCATTGAGTGTCTGCAGCTTTTCCAGACACACAGTGCAAGCTGCTAGTGGATCTGCCGTTCTGGGTCTGGAGGATGGTGGCCCTCTTCTCACAGCTCCACTACCCAGTGCCCCAGTAGGGACTCTGTGTGAGGGTTCTGACCCCACGTTTCCCTTCCACACTGACCTAGCAAATGTTCTTCATGAAGGCCTCACCCCTGAGGGTATCCAGGCATTTCCATACATCTTCTGAAATCTAGGTGGAGGTCTCCAAACCCTAATTCTTGACTTCCGTGCACCTGCAGACTCAACACCATGGAGAAGCTGCCAAGGCTTGAGGCTTCCACCCTCTGAAGCCACAGCCTGAGCTGAACGTTGGCCCCTTTCAGTCGTGGCTGGGCCTGACAATCTTCAACAAAAACACTGAAAGCAAACATTGCCATCTCTTTTGCTTGTTTATAAGTTTTGGGTACTTTTCTTAAAAGAGGGAAAGAGAGATCAGTAAAATATGACAAGTGCTTTGATGTAAGCAGGAGCAGGGTACTATAAAACTAGAAGAGCGTCCACTTTTCTGTGGTTTTGCTTTCTGCAGGTTCAGTTATCTGAGGTCAACCATGGTCTGAAAATCTGAAATGTAAAACTCCAGAAATAAACAATTCATAAGCTTTAAGTGGCATGCCATTTTGAGTAGCATGATGAACTCTCACACCATCTTGTTTTATTCTACCCAGGACATGAAACATTCCTTTGCCCCAAAATCCACACTATGATACCTGCTTATCAGACAGTAAAAAGAAAACATAGCATAGACAGGGTTTGGTGGTATCTGCAGTTTCAGGCATTCACTGGAAGTCTTGGAATGTATTCCCCGTAGATAAGAAGGAACTGCCGTGCAGCAAAACAGTATTTATTGGGGACTGTGGCATGAGCAGGGGTGTTTTCAAGGACAATATGAAAATGGTAGGAACATTTCTTCTAAAGAACAGGTAATCAGACAGCAAAGAAGGAAAACAGTAAAGGGAGAACTCTGCCTTGACTCCTCATTGGGCTATGGTATGAATGACAGGAGATAAAAACTCCAAAAACAGTAGATAGAAAAGAAAAAAAAAAAAAAAAAAAAAAAAAACTCTGGTTAATGAGCAACTGCAAGAGTGGGAAGCAAAGTTTTTTTCTCTGTAGAAGAATTAATCTGACTCAGAAAGTGTGAAACAAATTAAGTAGTCAAAGACTCAAGGACACAGCTTTGGTATCAGCAGGAATGCTTCAAATAGCTTGAAAAAGACAACCTACGGGGGAATCATTCTTGACACTGTGACTATGGGTTGCCTGGAAATACTACTGGTGCTATTTATTGTTACATTCTCTTGTCAAGCTTTCTCTACAGGCGCAGTGATTATAGTTTGATATCATGATTGTAGATTGCACAGGGCCTCTTTTTAATGTATATAATTACGGTCAGTGACAAAAAACCAAATTTTCAGCATCTGACTACTGTACATTGGAGGAAGAGGCTTAACCTAAAAATGTTAACTGACTCACAAATCACTTTCCATGACAACTCTTTTATACTTTCTGGTTAAATCAACAACTCTGGCAACATCACTGGTGTCATTACATCATTCATTCGATTATATCCGAATCATCACATCTTCAATTTATTTGCAAATTCATATGCAAACATTTTTTTCTAGACACTTTTGTCTGAGATAACAAAGGCTTGTTGAACTTTCTATGATGCCAGTTTGGGGCAACAGAAACCTTAGTTTAGTAATAACGTCAGATTCTTTTGTGCCAAATATCTTTCACTACTTTTTAACTCAGGACTTTTGAAAACCAAATAAAAAATAGTTTAAAAGGATGTATACTCTCCGATCATTGCATACAACAATATTCAGGAATAACTGCAGCTTTTATAAATATATGCATGATAATCTCTCAATTATATATGAGAGTCCTGAGAGCATTTTCAAATTCATTTTAACTAAAGGATTGACTTTAATAATTAGTCTTGCTTGTCCAGAACGTTATGGTCTGATTTTTCTTTTCTTTCTCCTCTGTTTTCCAAGATTTTTTATTCTTCTACTATATACTCTCACTTATTTATTATGAGAAAGAGGATAGCAGCCCCTGACAGCTACAAACTGTTCTTTGAACTGTCGCTTAGCCCTTGCTCTAGCTGGCTGTTGACCTTGCGTCTGCTCTTCCATTGAACACAAACAATTTTATGACTACAACATCAGACAACGCCATAGATGCCACCAACATCTGTGACTGTAATGGATAAAGACTAAAACAAGATGACTCTATAATTATGTCTAATAACAGACCAAAACGTGCATGAATTGTCAAAACCCAGAAATGACCAAACTCCTCCCATCCTGGCTAATGCATGATGCTTCTTTGCCAGTCACAGCTTTAGCTGTGTTCTCTTCTTGCCCAACTCTCGAGGAAATTCATGAAGATACTGCAGCAGATCAACTCCAGGGAGAGCCAAATCATTCCCACCTCCTAGCCGTCACACCTATGTGTAATCCCCTTACCTTGAATATAGGCAGGGTTTCTGACTTGCTTTTAACCAGAGTACTATGGCAAAGATGATGTGATCTTACTGTGTGACTATGCTGTGTAAGACTGTTAACTCCCGACCTGCCCACAGACTCTGTTGACTAAGTACTGACTCTCCCACTCTGCCTTGCTGCCTTTGATCAAGTAAGCTGCCGTATACAGAGGCCCACATGGCAGGGAACTGAGGGCAGCCCTCAGCTGACAGCCAGCAAAGACCTGAGGCTCTCAGTATGACAGCTCAGAAAGAACTGAATTCTGCTAACAATCACCTGAGCATGGAAGTTGAGCCTTCCCTAGTAGAGCCCTGAGATGAGACTGTAGCCGCAGTTGACACGTTGCTTTTAGACCTGTGGAAAATCCCGGAAGCAGATGAAGAAGTTAGGCTGTGTCTAGAGTCCCAAATCACAGATACAGCAAGTTAAATGTGCAGTTGTAATCTGCTAAATTTGTGATAATTTGTTATGCAATAATAGATAGCAAATACAATGGTCAGTCACAGAATTAACTCGAATTCCTGAAAACAATCAATATATAACAAAGCACCCCTTCCTTCAAGCTGTCCCCAAATCACCTAACAAAAGTCAGAATTTTGTAATGCATTCTTAATAGCCTTTTTACTGAGATACACCCACAGTTTCCACTGGTATGCATTTTCCTTTGTTATAATGAGTAACCTCCGCAACTTGGCTCAATTATAGCTGTATTTGTGATGGTTTTAGGCTGTTGGACGGTGACACTTTGTCTTTCAACACTGAGCGAGTTCTGTTGACCACTGACCTTCCAACCCCTTCTCCCACTGAAAAACAAACAAACAAACAAATGAAAACCCTGTTATCAAGCAAAACTAAGTGTATTCCCTCTACTATGGAACTCCAGCTTGCCAGAATCTTAGTGGTATCTTAACAAGGTAGAATTTAGGGGGGGATATTTATGAGGCTTTAGATCCTTAATAAGTGATTTAGTGATTTAAAGTTTGTCTTGCAAGGTGAGGACCTGGTTGGGACTGGGCAGCCTTAATGGCATGATAATTTGGGATATGTGAGTACAGCTAGGTGGAGATCCTGAAATGAGTTTTGATGAACAAATACTTTTGTCTTGATAAATGTAAAGTCATGCATTTGAGACAGAGTTTTACTCTTGCTGCCAGGCTGGAATGCAATGGTGCGATCTCAGCTCATTGCAACCTCTGCCTCCCAAGTTCAAGCAAAACACTTTCCTCAGCCTCCCAAGTAGCTGGGATGACAGGCATGTGCCACCACGCCCAGCTAATTCTTTTGTATTTTAGTAGAGATTGGTTTTCACCATGTTGTCCAGGCAGTTTTGAACTCCTGACCTCAGGTGATCCACCTGCCTTGGCCTCCCAAAGTGCCGGGATTGCAGGCGGGAGCCACCGTGCCTGGCCAACTACCAGCATATGTTATGAGAAATGCATCATTAGGTGGTTTCGTCATTGTGTGACCATCAGAGTGAACTTCCACACATCTAGGTGGAATAGACTATACATACCCAGGCTAAATGGTATTGACTGTTGCTCCTAAGCTACAGACCTGTATGGCATGTTACTGCACTAAATACTGTAGGCAAATTGTAACACAGATGGTCAGCATTTGTGTTTCTAAGCATAGAAAAGGTACAGGAAGGATACAGTATTACAATCTTATGAGACTGTAGTTGTATGTGTGAGCTGTCCTTGACCGACCATCATTATATGGTCCATGCCTTTATTTTAATTTGTTCAGTGTTATTTCCTAGGAGCAAATATTTCCTGGATCAGGTAGGTAGGTTATTTTTACTTGCCCCCGGTATTAACACTGTGACATAAAACTATGTTTTGTCTCAGTATCGTTTAGCATAAGGGCAGGGACTAAGGTTGGTTTCAATTTTCATATTATTGTATCATAGCCCTCGTCGCTATTTGCGGGGATTACCTGCTTAACGGCATAGTTCAATGTCTCTTCAAATGCAGATGCTATTTGCTCTGCTGTTAAGGAGGATTGACCTAACCCTAATCACCCCAAATTTAATGTCCATTTATAGCTCCTTCCACCTTCTCTCATCCTCTGTTTTTGTCGTAAGATCCTATTTGAACATTTCGAGTGGAAATGCAAAGAAGTTCCTGATTCAGTCCTTTTGGCTGGATCTCAGCCTCAGGCCTGAGTGATGAGTACAGTGCTCCCTGGGCCCAGTGTGTGCGTCCTGGCTCTTTCCAGTAATATTCTTAAAATCCTTCTTGGATTTAGCAGTATTTAACAGCCTCACACTCTCTATCTTGTGGTTGTATCTATACCTACAATTTTCCCAGTACTGAAGTAGTCTATTTGAAAATGTAGAAGCATTTCTACCAATTAAAATATCATTTTTAAAAATCCTAGACAGGAATTAAAATCTTTGGAAATGCCTTGCCTTGTGGTAATGTCTGAGTTCTGTCTTCTCATTGGCAAGCCAACACGGTAGGGACTCATCTTTCTATTCTTGCAGCTTTCAGTTCTAACCAGCTCCTGTGCTGCTCTCCTTTGGAATCTTTCTTTTCTCATTGCTGGGTAAACACAGAAAGGCAATTTCTTCCCTCTCTAGCCTTAACAGAAAATAAGTGCAGGTAGATAAAGTGTAAACTATGTATGTATTACGGTTATGGGGCCAATGCAAAGTATCATATAACTGGAGGTTTTTATTCACCGTTAACTTAGGGCACATCAAATGCCAAGAACAGATATATACAACTCAAGTCACAAACTTGAAGCAATTAACTCTGCTGTAGATCACAGGGAGAAATAGCCTCTTTTTTCCCTCTCTGTATCAGATCTAGACATATCATAGCAGGCACGCAATATATACTTGACTGATTTCAAGTCAGATAAATTCAACAGATATGATTACATGTCTATTACACACCAGTCCCTTTTCAAGGTGCCTGTGTTCCGTCCGTAAAGATTCCTGCTCCTAAAGCTTACATTGCAATAGGTGAAGCCAGACCATAACTATTGGATAGAATCAATAATTAAACTAGGTGATATGTTAGGAAGTGATAGGTACGATGTAAAAGGGAAAAGGTAGAGAATGTGAGAGGAATGAGGGTGCTGGAGGGGATGGTGGGGAAGACATCAGTGTTTCAGAACAGCTGGACCTTGATGAGAAGGCGGAGTTTGCCAAAGCATCTCAAAAGGGAAGCTTTCACTCAGGAGGAGCAGCCACAGCAAAGGCTCAAGGCTAGTGTCTCTAGCGTGTTACAAAACATGCAAGAAAGCCAGCGTGGCCAGAGCAGAGTGAGCAAGGGAGAGACCAGCAGAGCAGCGGGAGTCACAGAACGGTTTCTTCAGGTGTTTCCTTCCAGAATTCACAATGACTTCTTTGATCAAATTTCTCTTTTCGAAAATCACTTCCATGAATAGAAACAGCCAAACGAATATGGGAAATGTTTTGATATTTCTTATTATGGTCATAAAAATGCACTTGTGTCATTAAACATATGATGATAAACATCGCATTTGGAATTATAAGAAGTCCATGAAAAAATTAATTTTAAAAATTCAGTTGTGGATTAAACTTTCAATAAATACACTACCAAATTCTGGAAGTAAAGGGTAATTGAAACTTGTATACAAACAGCAGAACTTCAGCCTTATCACAGCGTTTCTCACGTTACACAGTCTCCACTCATGCGGGCTACTTCCCAGCTTAGGTTTTTCTAGTGATTCAAGAGTTTAGTCACTTAGTGTCATCTAGTGGCAGTTCTTGGTATAGCAAATAAAAGAGTTTTAAAATATTTGTCAAAGTGATATAAAAGGAGCAGAAATAATGGACAGCCTTAGAAGTACTGTGACATTAACCAGTGAAAGAACTTAAAGGCTATGAAAATAATGACATGGGAAACAACCAAACATAAACAATAAGGGAGTGATGGCCTTCACATTGATAACCTGACAGGCCCCAGCAAGGCATCCGAAGGCCGACTTTTAGAATTAGGGCTTTGCCTTCTTTTGTTGGTGTCATCTATTATAAAGTAATTTTCCAATAGAGAGATGACACCAACAATTGTGTCATCTCTCTATTGGAAATTTACTTTATAATAAATCTTCTCAGGCCAGTGTGAGGTTTATTTTCAAATGTATTTTCTTGTTCACTGATTGATTGAACCATAAAGGGTCAATTCTGCCAGTCATTTGGGTCGGTGAAGGGTATTTCTGATGGGGCATTGCTCTAGGAGTCAGGAGCCCTGCGTTCAGACCCATATCTGTCCCGCTGTGAACTTGGGCCAACACTGTGAATCTAGGTTTCAAAGTTTTCATCTTAAAAAGAAGGCAAAAATGTGTTGCTTTAAAAATATGTTTCTATAATAGCCTATTAGGCAAGTACATTGTAATAAGTACATTTTATTACAGTGCTACATTATATTTTTAATATTATTTTCTACTCTATCATGTACTTGAATCCTAATAGTTACAGAGGTAATGCAATATCTTTCTTCAGGAAATTATAATATAGTTAGAGTCTCTTGAGATGATGATGGAGACAGGAATCTAACTTAAAAGAGAATTTTTATTCTAAAAAGAAAGAAAAATATTAGCACACATTATCTAAGAGGAAAGGGATCTAAATGCAAATGGCACTATAAATATTTTAGACCTAAAGGAAAATGTTCTACTAGTTGATTTCCCTTGATTTTGGTATTTTGTTCATCTTTTTCTTCAGGGTTACAAAATCAGCGAGTCAAATTACTACATGCTTTATAAGAGGGTCATTATTTTAGAAGAGATTTTATTAAATCACTATTACTGTATGACATGTGAACTGTTAATAGTTTATATATAACATTAAAATACCCATTACATATTTTAAACACATTAAATTGATAAAGCTCTTGGGTCTGATTTCACTCTATTGCATAGTATAAATTTTACTGGGAATTTTTATGATAGAGCATAAAATACACAGACATATCACCCTTTCTACAATACATTACTCACTTGAATCCTTAAAATTTGGGACATCACATAGTATTGGAGAACCTGAGTTCACATTATTTTGTTTTGTGATCTTGATTTTTAAATCTTGAATTAAAAAGTACAGTTCTGGAAACAGGTGATAAGTAGATCAGTTAACCTAAATCAGTAGTTTTTAAGCTTGTTTGTTGATAAGGATCTCAAGGGACATTTGCTCAAAACACAGTTTGCTAGGACATGTTCTGGACCAGCTGAATTAGAATCTTCAGAGAAGGAGTCCAAAAATGTTTTATAAAATGTACCCTCTGGAGATTATTGTCATATTAATTAATAAAGCACAACTCTAACTCAAATATAAAACACAGCATAAGACACAACCATAAAAGGTAAGATAAATAAGAACCCCTTTTCAAATAATTCCAACTTTGAATAAATACCTTCACTAATTTAAGTCTTGGTTTTCTCAATTGTCAAAAGAACGACAATGATTGTACCTGAGTAAAGATAGGGTGGTGAACATTGAGTCAATGCTTGTGAAATACCTAGTATGTGGCTCGTAAAACACCTAACATCTGGCACAAAATAAGGGCTTAGATAATATTAGTGTGATTATTGCTATGTCAACATTGAGATTCTTACAGAATGAATTCAATTCTTATGATTTATAGTCACTTAAGAAATATTTAATCACAGTGGAAAATTTTGAAAGTTATCAAAGCTGTAGGGAAGTTGAATTGTGAAATAAGAGTATGCTGTGCTCATGTTTTGTGTTTGTTTTCATAAATCTTGAAATAAACGTTTTGGAAGTTTTTGCTTTCGAAGAGTTATACTGCCACCTCGTGGCAAAGGGCTGTAGAGCAACGACAACAGTACCTGACTCCGTTGGGGATCATAGGATCAAAAAATATTTATAAAAGTAAAGAAATGAAAACAGCTTTACAAATATTGGCCAATAAATGTAAATGAATGAATAAATAAAAGAGTAAATTTTTAAACAGGTAATTAAAATTTAGAAATAAAATATTAACTTGAGAATTGCAAATCTTTCACAGGCAGGATGCCGCCAAGGTAATGATTTGCCAGGTGTATTCGTTGCTCCTGAGACCTCAGAGAGCTGAGTAAACAAAATCTGAGCTTTGAAAAGTCAGCATGATCCGGGCACTAAGAGTTCGGGTTAGAGGCGACTCCCACTGTGTCTCAGACACTCAACTTAGGTAGAATATCGAACATACGTTAGCCAGTTGAAGTTCATCATAACTTTATTTGCAGATTTCAACTTTACACTTAGAATTCAAATTCCTAAGATTATTTTATGTGTATTTAAAAAATCTACTTAGAAAAATATTTAAGACTAATTTTGCATGAAATCTTGTCTATGTCCCCTTCCTATCATAAACATTGTCTCTCCTTGACAGTTTTCAAAATGATGGAATTATTTATTTAGAATTAAAGCACAAGTTGCATGAAGTTTTTACCTTATTTCAATTTCATTGTTCAAAATGAATATTAAAAAATCAGGCATTTGGGCCGGGCGCGGTGGCTCAAGCCTGTAACCCCAGCACTTTGGGAGGCCGAGGCGGGTGGATCACGAGGTCAAGAGATCGAGACCATCCTGGTCAACATGGTGAAACCCTGTCTCTACTAAAAATCCAAAAAAATTAGCTGGGCATGGTGGCGCGTGCCTGTAATCCCAGCTACTCAGGAGGCTGAGGCAGGAGAATTGCCTGAGCCCAGGAGGCGGAGGTTGCCGTGAGCCGAGATCGCGCCATTGCACTCCAGCCTGGGTAATAAGAGCAAAAATTGGTAAAAAAAAAAAAAAAAAAAAAATCAGGCATTTATCCGATCTGCCATTAATGTGAAATGCATTGATGTGAATGGTGCACTGAATTCTTTCTTTTCAAATTTCATCAGTTCAAATGTAGATTTTGCTGCTTATCAACTTAATTTTATAACAAGCTAGCAGCAGTGGCCAGCTAAAATTAACTTTAAAAGCCATTTGGTATAAAATAATTAATTATTTGCTGTCAAGCTTCTTAGCATTTTTAAATTTTGTGTTTAATGAAACTCCTCTGAGCATGTCGAAGCATTCCCTACTCAATTCTCACCCACAGGTATTCAATTATCACTGTTAACATATACACCAATAACAGCTTCCTTAGTCTACTTCACCATGCTAGCAATTAGAAGGAAATTACTCCTGAATAACGTGGAAAAGGGGAACATTTCTTAATAGGTAGTTCTTTAAACTTAGTGAATTATGATAGTACTTAGAATAATATAATTTGTAACAATTATCCTATTTTTTTAAAAAAAATGTGTCTTTAAAAAATAGAATTTCGGGCTGGGCGCAGTGGCTCACACCTGTAATCCCAACATGTTGGGAGGCTGAAGTGGGTGGATCACCTGAGGTCAGGAGTTCGAGACCAGCCTGGCCAACATGGTGAAACGCCAATTCTACTTAAAATACAAAAACTAGCCGGGTGTGGTGATTGTTGCCTATAATCCCATCTGCTCAGGAGGCCAAGGCAGGAAAATTGCTTGAACCCGGGAGGTGGAGGTTTCACTGAGCCGAGATTGTGCCACTGTACTCCAGCTGGGGCAACAGAGCAAGACTCTGTGTCAATCACTCAATCAATAAAATGAATGCTTCAGTCAGTCATGATGGCATGCACCTATAGTCCCAGCTACTCAAAAAAAACAAACAAACAAACAAAAAAAAAAACAAAAACTTTGGCTATTGTGTTAGTTAATGTTACTACACGAGACTTCAATAATATTTATTAATCAATGATTATTAAAAATTTTTAGATTATAATTTCAAGGCATCTATACAGTACATATTAATCAATTGTACACTAGAGAGATGGTTCTCAATGGGCTTATAGAATAATAAGACAAAAACAAGTTAAGTAAATAAGAAGACAAAATAAGTTAAGTACTGGAATAACTATAATACCTAATAGAAACTGTTATGAGATTTCAGAGATGAAAGAGTTTACTTCTAAGAATGGTAAGTACCATAGTCAGTAATAGGAACTGTTCTCCCATCAATCAGTATTTTCAAGTTTCTAACTCATTATCCTTCATATAACCTATCTACTAAGTGCTACCAATAAATTATTCCTCAAATCTACCTTCTCAGCTTGTAAACATAATTGAATATTAAAACACAAACAGAAAAAAAAATAGAAAACAAATGTGAAACGATGCCACCAAAAGTTTATAGTTTTTATGAACTGAACTGAATGAAAATAGTATTCTGAATGAATAAATAAAAAAGTAAATGTCATTGTTTTAATAAACTTTTGGTGACATAACGGGGACCCAGAATCACTCGTCAATTTTTATTTGGCTTCGTTCAATTCCTTCCTTCATTCTTTTTGGCAATTGCTTCATTTCATTTTATTTTTTGTAGAAAGAGGATCTAGCTATGTTGATCAGGCTAGTCTTGAAGTCTTGGCCCCGAGGGAATCCTCACACCTTGGACTCCTAATGTGTTGGGATTATGGGTGTGAATCATTGTTTTTGGCAATTGCTTTTGAAGGACACCACTCTGTTCATATCCCTGTTCCTGTCTCCTACAGAAATCTCTGCTACTCTCCATCTCTCTCTGGTCTTTTATTTTCTTGAGAAACTTGAAGTCATCAAATGTGTAGTTCTACAATTTTTTTATAGCACCCCTCACCTACAAATAAATATGCCTTATATCTTCTGCCATCTACAGTAAAGGGTTTATTTATTTAGTTATTTTAGAGACAGGGTCTCACTCTGTTGCCCACACTGGAGTGCAATGATGCAGTCATAGTACACTAACTTCAGACTTCTAGGCTCAAGCAGTCCTCCCGACTCAGCCTCCGAGATAGCTGGGACCATGGGCATGTGCCACCATTCCCAGCTAATTTTTTTTATTTTTTTTATTTTTTAGACAGAGTCTTGCTCTGTCGTCCTGGCTAATTTTTCAAAAAACATTTATAGAGCTGGGTCTCACAATGTTGCCAAACTGGTCTTGAACTCCTGGCCTCAAGTGATTCTCCCTCCTCGGCCTCCCAAAGTGTTTTAATTACAGGTGTAAGCCATCATGTCAAGCAGGCAAAGAGGTTAGAGCAAGGCCTTCTCTCTCTCTTCTTGACTTTATTTCTTCCCATTTCTTCCTCAACCTTGCTTCACCATTTCTTGCAGTGGTTTATGTATTTTCAGTCTCTCCTCTGCTACTGATGCTCTTTGATAATTATTACCCGTCATCATAGTTTAACGTCTCCCGTCTTCTAGAAACTACTCCTCTCTTGGTTTTCTTAAATTTTTAAAAAATGTTTAATTCTTATGGGTACATAGCAGGTATCTGTACTTATGGAATAAATGAGATATTTTGATACAGGCCATGTATAATAATCACATCAGAGTAAATGGGGTATCCATCACTTTAAGCATTCATTATTTCTTTGTGTTATGAACATTTCAACTGTACTCTCACAATTATTCTAAAATGCACAGCAAATTATTGCTAACTGTAGTTACCCTTTCCTGCTATCAAACACTAGATCTTATTCATTCTATCTAAATATATATTTGTATCCACTAACCATCCTCACCTCCTGCTCCATTCCCCAATACCTCACCCAGTTTCTGATAACCATTCTTCTACTCACTTATCTTCAGGAATTCAATTGTTTTAATTTTTAGCTCCCACAAGTGAGTGAGAAATGCCACGTTTGGTCTCTGTGCCTGGCTTATTTAACATAACATAATGTTCTCCAGTTCCATCCATGTTGTTGCAACTGATAGGATCTTGTTATTTTTATGGCTGAATTGTACTCCATTGTGTTATATGGACTATGTCTTCTTTATTCATTCATTGGTTGATAAACACTTCTTAATCTTGGCTATTTTGAATAGAGCTGCAGTAAACATGAGAGTGCAGATATCTCTTCAGTATATTGATTTGCCTTATTTTGGTTATGTGCCTAGCAGTGGGATTGCTGGATCATGTTGTAATTCTACTCTCGGGTTTTTTTTTTTATTGAGGAACCTCTAAACTGTTCTCCTTATTGGTTGTACTAATTTATATTCCCACCAACAGTCCATGAGAGTTTCTCCACATCCTCATTGGCATTTGTTATTGCCCATCTTTCTTTTGGATAAAAGCCATTTTTACTGAGGAGGACATGATAACTCATTGTAGTCTTGATTTGCATTTCTCTGGTGATCAGTGATATTGAGCAACTTTTCATATACCTGTTTGCCATTTGTATGTCTTCTCTTGAGAAATGTCTATTCAGATCTTTTGCCCATTGTAAAGTGGGTTGCTAGATTTTTTCCTATTGTTTGAACTCCTTACATATTCTGTTATGAATCCCTTGACAGATAGGTAGTTAGCAAATATTTGCTCCCATTCTGTGGATTGTCTTTTCATTGAGTGTTTCACTGAAGCAGAGAAGCTTTTTAACTTTATGTGATCCCATTTGTCTACTTTTGCTTTGGTTGCCTGTGCTTTTGGGGTTTTGCTCAAGAAATCTTTGCCCAGACTTATGTCCTGGAGAGTTTCCCCATAGTTTTAGTTGTTTTATAGTTTGAGATCTTAGATTCAAGTCTTTAATCCATTTTGATTTTATTTTTGCATTTGGTGAGATGTATCGGTCTAGTCTTACTCTTCTGCATATGGATATCCAGTTTTCCTGGCACAATTTGTTGAAGAGACTGTCCTTTCTCCAATGTATATTCTTGTCACCTTTGTCAAAAATTAGTTCACTACAGGCGTGTGGATTTGTTTCTGCATTTTCTATTCTGTTCCATTGGTCTATGTGTCTGTTTTCACGCCAATACCATTCTGTTTTGGCTACTTTAGCTCTGTAGTATAATTTAAAGACAAGTAATGTGATTCTTCCAGTTTTGTTCTTTTTGCTCAGGATGGCTTTGGCTATTCTGTATCTTTTGTGGTTCCATATAAATTTTAGGATAATTTTTATGTCCCTGTGAAGAATGCCATTGATATTTTTGCAGAGATTTCTTTGAATCCATAGATTGCTTTGGGTAACGTGGACATGTAAACAATATTGATTCTTCCAGTCCATAAGCATGGACTATCATTCCATTTTTTGGTGTCTTTTTCAATTTCTTGCATCAATATTTTGTAGTTTCTTTGTATAGATCTTTTGCTTCTTTAATTAATTCCTAAGTATTTTATTTTATCTGTAGCTACTGTAAATGGGATTACTTTCTTGATTTGCTGTTGGTATATAGAAATGCTACTGATTTTTATATGTTGATTTGGTATCCTGCAACTTAACCGAATTTGTTTATCAGTTCTGATAGTTTTCTTGTAGAGTCTTTAGGGTTTTCTAAACATAAGATCATATCATCGCCAACAAGGATAATTTGACTTCTTTTAAATTTGGATGTCTTTTCTTTCTCTTGTCTGATTGCTATTGCTAGGACTTTCAGTGCTATGTTGAACAATAGCAGTGAAAGTGGGTAACCTTGCCACGTTCCAGAATCTTAGAAAAAAAGCTTTCAGCTTTTCCCCATTCAGTATGGTGCTAGCTATGGGTCAGTCATATATGGCCCAGTGTGCGTCAAGAAATGTCATCTGGGACCCAGGGCCTGGAATGAGGGCCTCAGAACCCTGCCTGGTGTTCTACTGCGGCTGAGCTGGTATCCAAGTCTCAAGACAAAGTTCTCATTACTTTTCCCTCTCCTTCCTTCAAGCAGAAGGAGTCTCTGCCCATACCCACCACTGCCTAGGCCCATGGTTACTGCAACCTGGCTGCCACTGATATTTGTTCAAGGCCCAAGGGCTCTTTAATAAGCAGGCGGTGAGTCCCTCCAGGTCTGGGTCTCTCTCTTCCAGGTAGTGAGTTCACTTCTGGCCCACGATGGATCCAGAATTGTCCTCCAGGAGCTAAGGTCTGAATCTAACACTTCAGACGCTTTATTTTACTATGGCTGAGCTTGTACCTAAGTTGTAAGACAAAATCCTTTTTACTTCTCTCTCTCCTTTTCTAAAATAGAAAAGGAAGCTTCCTTTCCCTGAGGCTATTGTAGCTGGGAATGTGCTGATCCTATCTGAAGCTGGCATGACACTGGATCTTGCCCAAGGCCCATGACAACTGCTGCCTGGCTGCTGTTGATGTTTATTCAAGGCTCGAAGTCTCTTTAATCAGTAGCTGATGAATCCTGACCAGATTGGGTTCTTTCCTTCAGGTCAGTGGATTCTCTCCTGACACAGGATAGGTCTAGAGATGTCATTCAGGAGCAGTGTCCTGGAATGGGGGCCTCAGGACTCTGCTTGGTGCTTCATTTTACTGTGGCTGTGCTGGTATCCAAGTTGCAAGACAAAGTCCACTTTCCCGTTTCCTCGCCTCCTGGAGCTGTGAGCACTGACGCCTGTGGTTAGGGGAGGTGTGATACAAGCACTTACTTGGCTGTCCCAGCTGGTGTCTCAATAGGTCACATATACCCCAAGTCACCGGCTCCAAGTCCACACAGCACGAGGACTGGCCTGAAAATTGCAGCCTTTGTGACCTAGACTGCCTATCAAGTTTATTAGAATCCCAGAGCAGTTTAGCCCATGATGGCGGGGCTAGCCAGAACTCAAGTTCAAACTTGCTGAGATGGATGATTCCCCAGGCTAGGCTGCTCTAAATGCTCCTTCCCTGTGCGCTGCCTAACGTCCACCCTGTGTTGGTTTCTGCTGTGACAGGGCAGCACTGAGTTCCAATGCAAAGTTCCTCGGTCACTGTGCTCTTCCGTCCTTGGCGCACAGATTCTCTCTCTGCACCAAGCTCTGCTGCTGGCGATCGGCAAGGAGGGTGTTGGCCATTCAAGACTGTTTTTTCTAGTTCTTTAGTGCCTCTTTCCTTAATACGATGTTAAAACCAGGTACCATGATCATTCACCTGATTTTTGTTCTTATGAAGGTTTGCGTGTGTGTGTGTGTGGCGGGGACTGGTTATTCAGTTTGATGTTCCTGCCTGGGAGACAATCAGCTAGGGGTTCTATTTAGCCATGTTGCTCCTGGCCACCTTGGTTTCTACTGACACCTTGTTACCTGGATACTACATCGCTGACTAGTTTTGTTATTGTTTCTTTTTCCTCAGCCAGAGCCTAAAATGTTAGTGTTTCCTAGGCTCTTTTCTTGGGGTACCATGTACACAACTCCCTAGGTAATCTTTTCAGTTCAATTTTAACAACAAGAATAATTATATTCTTACCTTCAAAATCATCCTCTCCCCAAATTTAAGGTCCACTTAGGAAACTCCTCCCTTGCTTGCAAACTGATCTTTCCCTTTATTATTGACCACATTGAGGTACTCTCATCCACTGGGCTAACCAGCTAGGAATCATAAAAATCTTATGTCTTATTTACCTTCTATTAATTAGCCTGTCCTCTCAACATTACTTTGAAATTATTTCTCAATGCTATGCTTTTCTCTCTATCTCTTTTCCAAGGACTACTTTGGATTTTCTAATTTTTTAATCTTCTCCCCTCATTTTTTTTCCCTCTGCCAACTCCTTCAGACTACAACCATCATCTGTCAGTTTGTTAACACCACTTAGTGGTTCTTGTATTGGTTTTCCAGGGTATTTTGCCATAACAAAGCACCACAGAGTGGATGGCTTAAACAACAGACATTTATTTTGTCACAATTCTAGAGGCCTGAAGTTCAACACTGAGCTGTCAGCAGGGTTGGTTCCTTTATAAATAAAGTCCTGAACTTGCTGGGACAGAACACCTGGGAAAAGGGGTGGTTGTGGGTTCTGCTTCAGCAGACTTAAACATCCCTGCCAAACAGCTCTGAAGGGAGCAAGGGATCTCCCAGCACAGCGCTTGAGCTCTGAAAAGGGACAGACTGCTTCCTCAAGTGGTCTCTGACCCCCATGCATCCTGACTGGGAGATACCTCATACAGAAGAGCTGTGGCTGACATCTGGCAGGTACCCTTCTGGGACAAAGCTACCAGAGGAAGGAACAGGCAGCAATCTTTGCTGTTCTGCAGCCTGCCGTGGGTGATTCCCAAGCAAGCAGGGTCTGGAGTAGACCTCTAGCAAACTCCAACAGACCTGCAGCTGAGGGTTGGTTCCTCCTGAGGTCTGTTTGCTTGGCTCGATGATGGTTGTGTTCCTGCTGAACCCTCTCACAGCTGTCCCTTTATCTCTGTTCTCTGTGCCTTAATCTCCTCTTCTAATAAGAATAGCATTTTTATTGGATTAGGTGACAACTGTTTTAATGTAATCATCATTTTAAAGGCCCAGTCTCTAAATACAGTAACATTCCAAGATTCTGGGAGGTAAGGCTTCAACATGTACATTTTGAGGAAACACAATTCTATCTACAACAGTTCCCATTGACAAAATTTGTATTGTAGACAGTACCTTTCTAAGAATATGAATTCTAGGTATTCCATAAAACTGGTACTATAAGAAAAAAGATTGGTTTCTTCACATTATAAACCAATGTTGAAGATTTGTAATGCCCATCTGCAAATTAAAAGCTTGGAGAATTCTTGCTAAAAATAAATTTTCTTTACTCTGTGTAATCCAATATCTCTCAAATTTCTATGACCAAAAAATACTTTCTATATCCTCTATAAATAACCCACAAAGCAAATGTTTCGTTGAACATAGTTGGGAAAACGCTGGCCACTAACATAACATATTATCCTTAATCATCTTACTCCTACCTAAGTCGACAGCCTAATTCCTTTCCTTTGGTCCCTTTCTCCTCTACTGATGCCGTAATATAGCGTCTCTGTGCTTTCTAGAGGAAGCAAAATTAAGCCACTAATATTTGACTATCAGTAAAATTTGACCAAGCCAGTAATATTTGAATGAAGTCTGTGCTACTTCATGTTCTTATGTTTTATACTTTGAGATATGCACCTGGTACTGTAATAGACGTTGAAGATAAATGTTGAGCAAGAGTCCTGATCCTGCCCTCACAGAGCTCACAGGCAGATTGGGCAAGAGACATTAATAAATATATTATGGGGGTTTTTCCACCAAGATGGCTGAATAGGAACAGCTCTGGTCCACAGTTCCCAGTGAGAGTGATGCAGAAGGCGAGTGATCTCCGCATTTCCAACTGAGGTACCAGGTTCCTCTCACTGGGACTGGTTAGTCAGTGGGTGCAGCCCAAGGAGGGCAAGCCGAAGCAGGGTGGCGCATCGCCTCACCCAGGAAATGCAAGGGGCTGGAGAACTCCCTCTCCCAGCCAAGGGAAGCCATTAGGGACTTTTCTGGACACGCTCACACTCTGGCTCAGATACTCTGCTTTTCTCTTGGTCTTCACAACCCACAGGCCAGGACATTCCCTCTGGTGCCTACCACAGCCGTGCCCCCAGTTTCTAGCACAAATGTGGGTGGCCGTTTTAGCCACAGCAGTTTTTTCTATTTTTTTCTCATACCCCAGTGGCACCTGCAACACCAGTGAGACAGAACTGCTCCTTCCCCTGAAATATGGTGGTTGAAGCCAGGGAGCCAAGTGATCTGGCTCAGCAGGTCCCACCTCCACGAAGACCAGCAAGCTAAGATCCACCGGCTTGAAATTCTCACAGTCAGTGCAAGCTTGACCTGGGATGTTTGAGCTCAGTGGTGGAGGGGCATCCCCCATTGCTGAGGCTCGGGTAGGCGGTTTTAACCTGGTCTGTGTAAACAAAGTCACTGGGACGTTTACACAACAACTGGGCAGAGACCACAGCAGCTCAGCAAGGCCTCTGCAGGCAGACTGTCACCAGATGCCCTTCTTCTCCAAAAAATGCAGCAGCCTATCAGATACTTATAAATAAAGCCCTGAACTTGCTGGGACAGAGCACCTGGGAAAAGGGGTCATTGTGGGTTCTGCTTCAACAGACTTAAACATTCTTGCCAAGCAGCTCTGAATGGAACAGGGGATCTCCTAGCACAGCGCTTGAGCTCTGATAAGGGACAGACTGCTTCCTCAAGTGGCTCTCTGACCCCCATGTATCCTGACTGGGAGACACCTCATACAGAAGAGCTCTGGCTGACATCTGGTAGGTACCCTTCTGGGACAAAGCTATCAGAGGAAGGAACAGGCAGCAATCCTTGCTGTTCTGCAGTTCCCCTGTGGGTGATTCCCAAGCATACAGGGTCTGGAGTGGACCTCTAGCAAAATCCAGCAGACCTGTAGCAGAAGGGTATGAAAACTACAAACCATGGATCAAGGAAATAAGAGAGAACACAAAGGAAAAACATTTCATGCTCATAGATAGGAAGAATCAATGTCATGAAAACGGCCATACTGCCCAAAGTAATTTATAGATTCCATGCTATCCCCATGAAGCTACTATTGACTTTCTTCACAGAAACTGGAAAAAAAAACACCTTAAACTTCATACGGAACCAAAACAGAGCCCACATAGCCAAGACAATTCTAAGCAAAAACAAACAAACAAAAAAAACAAAGGTGGAGGCATCATGCTACCTGACTTTAAACTATACTACAAGGCTACATTAATCAAAACAGCATGATACTCGTACCAAAACAGAGATATAGACCAATGGAACAGAACAGAGACCTCAGAAATAATTCCATGCATCTACAACTATCGGATCTTTGACAAACCTATCAAAAACAAACAATGGAGAAAGGATTCTCTATTTAACGAACGGTGTTGGAAAAACTGGCTAGCCATATGTAGAAAGCTGAAACTGGACCCCTTCCTGACACCTTACACTAAAATTAACTTCAGATGGATTAAAAACTTCAATATAAGACCTAACACCATAGAAATCCTAGAAGAAAACCTAGACAATACCATTTAGAACATAGGCATGGATAAGGACTTCATGACTAAAACACCAGAAGCAATGGCAACAAAGCCAAAATAGACAAATGGGATCTAATTAAACTTAAGAGCTTTGTAGAGCAAAAGCAACTATCATTAGAGTGAACAGGCAACCAACGGAATGGGAAAACATTTTTGCAATCTACCCATATGACAAAAGGCTCATATCCAGGATCTACAAAGAACTAAAACAAATTTTAAGAAAAAGACACTCCCATCAAAAAGTAGGCAAAGGATATGAACAGACACTTTTCAAAAGAAGACATTCAGGAAGCCAACAAACATATGAAAAAATGCTCATCATCACTGTTCATTAGAGAGATGCAAACCAAAACCATATTGAGATATCATCCCATGCCAGTTAGAATGGCGATTATTAAAAAATCAGGAGACAATAGATGCTGGAGAGGATGTGGAGAAATAGTAACACTTTTACACTATTGGTGGGAGTGTAAATTATTTCAACCACTGTGGAAGACTTTGGCGATTCCTCAAGGATCTAGAACTAGAAATACATTTGACTCAGCAACCCCATTACTGGGTATACACCCAAAGAATTATAAATCATTCTATTATAAAGACACATGCATATGTATGGTTACCATGGCGCTGTTTAGCAAAGACTTGGAACCAACCCAAATGCCCATCAGTGATAGACTGGATAAAGAAAATGTGGCACATATATACCATGGAATACTATGCAGCCATAAAAAAGGATGAGTTCATATCCTTTGCAGGGACATGGATGAAGCTGAAAACTATCATTCTCTGCTGCTTGAGCCATATAATCCAGCAGATTCAATGGTTCTTGAAGTGTCAATGGCACATAGGCATGACATGTGAATTTTAATACAGAACCTCAGGATTTTGAAGAAAAGCCCTGCCATCTTCCGTAGAAAATTACTTTTTTTTTTTTTTTTTTAACACAGCTCTTGGCTTGCTCTTGGGTCTTAGTAAAGACTGAATGCTAAGTCATGGGCCACCAAGTTACCATGGGACCTGAGATGCTCATTACGATGAGCATTGCTTCTGATGCAGCCGGTATGACAGAATGGCAGAATGACCCTTTGAAGACTCAGCTACAGCACCATCTATGCAGCAACATCTTGAAAAGGTGAGGCAAAGTTCTCCATAAAACTATGTATGTCTGAATTGTCTTCCAGTGGGGGTTATCTGACCTGCCAAGCCATAAAGTTGGGTGTGCACAGCATCACTTCATCCATCAAATGGAAGTGATATGCATTTTGACAGGCCTGAGCTGGCCCTGAAGGCACAAGTAAGTTACACGAGGAAGTGGCTCAATTGTCCATGGTCTCTACTTCAGCTACATGGGTGTTGCTTTCTCAGCCTGCGCCTACGGCCTCATAGGGAGTTTCCTAGGATCAGCGGAGGGAGGAAGGGGACATTCAGGTCTGTTTTACAGATGGTTCTGCATGATATACAGGCAGCACCTGAAAGCAGACAGCTGCAGCACTACAGCCCCTTTCTGGGACATCCCTGAAGGACCGTGGTGAAGAGAAATCCTCTCAGTGGGAAACACTTTGAAAAGTGCACCTGGTTTTTCACTCTGCTTGGAAGGAGAAATAGCCAGCAAAGGGATTATGTACCAGTTCATGGCCTGTGGTAAATGGGTTAGCCGAATGCTCAGGGACCTAGAGGGAACATGTTTAGAAAATTGGTGACAAGAAAATCTTGCCAAGAAGCATCAAAGTGTGAAAATATTTATGTCACATGTGAATTCTCACCAAAGGGTGACATCAGCAGAGGAGAGTTACAATAATCAGGTAAATGGGATGTCCTCTTCTGTGGATACCAGTTAGCCTTTCCCACATCAGTGCTCAATGGTCTTATGAACAAAGTGGCCATGGGGGCAGGGATGGAGATTATCATCAGCTTAGTAACATGAACTTTCCTCCACCAAGGCTGACCTGATTGTGGCCACTGCTGAGTGCCTAATCTGTTAGCAGCAGAGACCAGCAGAGTCCACCATTCACTGCTGGTGATTAGCCAGCTACCTGGTCATAGGTTGATTACGTAGGAACACTTCTGCCATGGAGGGAACATCATTTTGTTCTTACTGAGATAGACAGTCTAAATACAAATTTGCTTTTTCTGCACTCAATGAGTCTGTCAAAACTACCATCCATAGATTTCTGGAATGCCTTATCCAGCGTTATGGTATTAAACACAGCATTGCTTCTGATGCAGCCGGTTTGATAGAATGGTGAAATGGTCTTTTGAAGACTCAGCGACAGCACGAGCTATGTAGCAATATCTTGCAAAGCTGAGGCAAAGTTCTCCGTAAAACTGTATATGCCTGAATTATCTTCCGGTATATTGGGCTGCTTCTCCCATAGCCAGGATTTATGGGTCCAGGAATCAGGGAATGGAAATGAGACTGGAACCACTCACTATTACTCCTAGTGACCCCACTAGCAAAATTTTTGCTTCTTGTTCCACCACCTTATGCTTCGCTGACCTAGAGGTCTTAGTTCCAAAGGGAGGAATGCTTCCATTAGGAGACACAACATGTTTCCATTGCACTGGAAGCTGAGACTACTATCCAGCAACTTTGGACTCTTCATGTCTCTGAATCAACAGGAAAATAAGGGATTTACTGTGCTGGCAGGGGTGATTGATCCTGACCACCAATTGGAGATGGAACTGCTGCTCCACAATGGAGGTAAGGAAGTGTATGTCTGGAATACAGGAGAACTTGAGGGTGATTAAGATCAATGGAAAATGATGACAAGTCAATCTAGACAGGACTGCTAACGTCATTAAGGAATAAAGGTTTGATCACCTACCAGATAAAGAAACATACCCAGCTGACGTGTTTGCCGAAGGCCAAGGAAATACAGGGAGAAGATAGTTATAAATGGCAGCTATGACCATGTGACCAGTTATGGAAATTTAGGACTATTTCCTCCTTATCTTGTTCTGAATATGCGTGTGTGTGTGTGTGTGTGTGTGTGTGTGTGTGTTGATAGACTTACCATGAGGAATTGGCTCATGCAAGTATGGAAGCTGAGAGGTTGACAATCTGCTGCCAGCAAGCTATATATGTCTCTTTGTTTCCTTTCCTTTCCTGTTGCTTAACATGTATTGACTTTATATGATAGTATTTATTTATTTATTTTGAGACGGAGTTCCACTCTTGTTACCCAGGCTGGAGTGCAATGGTGCCGTCTCGGCTCACTTTAACCTCCATCTCCTGGGTTCAAGTGATTCTCCTGCCTCAGCCTCCCAAGTAACTGGGATTACAGGCATGTATCACCACATTCAGCTAATTTTGTATTTTTAGTAGAGATGGGGTTTCACCATGTTGGCCAGGTTGGTCTCGAACTCCTGACCTCAAGTGATCTGCCCACCTCAGCCTCCCAAGGTGCTAAGAATACAGGTGTGAGCCACTGTGCCCAGCTATATCGTAGTATTTAAGTACTGTTAACTTTACATCTTAGTATTTCAGTTATAGGATATCAAAGATGAGAGAAAACACCCAAGGACTTTGCCTCCTCTTCTGGGGAAGGGATTAGTGCATTTGTGCATTTACAGTTCTATGCAGGGTAGTTTTATCATGTTAGATGGAATTATGAATTTGCTATTTTCTTTATTTGGAGATAACACATGTTTAAGAAGATGCATATGAGTGTCGAACTGGCAAGGAGTAGACTTGTGATGGTCACACTTATGTGTCAACTTGCCTGGGCCAGTGGGCACCCAGAAAACTGTAATTTCTGGGTGTGTCTGTGATGATGTTTCTAGATGAAATTAACATTTGAATTAGTAGACTGAGGAAAGCAGACTGCCCTTCCCAATGTGGTTGGGCTTCATCTGAATCTGCTGAAAGGCCTGAGTAGAATAAAAGGCTCAGTAAGAAAGAATTCGTTCTCTCTGTCTCTGAATGGGGACATTGGTCTATTTCTGTTTCTGGACTTAGACTGAAACTTATGCCATCGGCTTTTTTGGCCCTCAGGCCTTTGAACTCAGACAGGAACTTACATCATCTGCTCACCTGGTTCTCAGGCCTTCAGACTCGACCTGGAACTATACTACCAGCTCTCCAGCGTCTCCAGCTTGCTGACTGCAGATTTTGGACTTCTCAGCCTTCATAAGTATGGCAGCCAATTCTTTATGGTAAATTTATCTATCTGTCTGTCTGTGTATCTATCCACTTACCTATCCATTTACTGTCTGTCTATCAATCAATCACCTACCTACCTCCCTATCTCCTATTGGTTCTATATCTCTAGAAGACCCAGACTAATACAGATTTGAAAGGGAAAAAAAGGATCTTAGTATATCCAGATTTTCTAAAACTTGATTCTTTATATTGATAGAATATGTGTGATATTTTTCTGACATAAGATGCAGAGGAATAATAGTATTGGTATGTTTTTTAAAAACTGCAAACAGACCAATTTCTGTTTCCTACAGGATCTACTTTGTAGATCATTTTAGAACAGGCTGAGTGAGCTATTGCAGGTGTTGAAGGTAGAAAATACTGATTTAGGTCGATATCAAATATATTTTCTTTAACCAGAGGGACCTTTTCTTCCATCCTACTACATTACGACACTCTGCATAAAGTCACCTTTCATGGAAACAAAGGTCTCTGCAAAATGTTTCGAGGGAAAAGATAAGATGCATATGTTCATATTGGATATACATCTTCTACCCACGTTTCTGTATAGGTCAAAGAAAAAAGTAAAGTACTTTAAATATAGATTTTGCCATTATGGACAGGAAATGATGAGTGCAGAAACTGAGGACTCAAAGCTGTCAGAAAAATCTGACTTAGCCTCATTAGATATTTAAGAAACAAAACATAAATAGATCACAGAAGAAAGGCTCTCATCTCTGAGGGACTGCTGGGCACAGATTTGGTGCATCTCCTCTATTAACTGGGTCATCATTGATTAAAGAATTCTTCCAGTGCACTTGGCATGCTCATTCAGTATTAAACCGAACACGCTTCGACAGAATTCACGGGGCTCCAGCAGAGGGCGTGATTCACAAATGCTGGAGCCGGGAATGCTTTAGCAGTATAGTCTAAAAAACCAAAGATGGATCTGGAATTTCCAGCCAGTTTCAACCTTTTCCTTTTGCAGTGTGCTATATTCAGGTAATCAGTAATTCAAGCTAATATGAAAGGACAATGAGAAGCAGTCAGCTGAATTTTTGGAGAGATATTAATTATTGAACAAAATATTTTAAAATATTTACTGGAATGAGGGTTTAAAAATAAATTGCATTTTTCTTTAAAATGCATGGAATGTGTCTTCTTTTATCAACATTAGTTGCCTTATTGATATGGAGTCAAGAAGCTGAGGGAAGAAAAAAGAAATCACTTTTTTTAAAAATGCCAAGTTAACAGCATTATCTTAGGGAAGAAAAGTGATTGTAGTGAGGAAGTACCTACAGCTCGAAAAGAGTTTTTAATAATAAATTCTAAGCATTGGTAAATAAAACATCAATGAATGATAATGAATTTTGCTCCTTAGGCAAGTGTCTTATTTTATATATATATATATATGACTTAAAAAAAATCCAGATGTCAAAAATATTTAGGGACTATGGGAAAACGATTGAGCCATTTAGGAATCAACCCCCATCATCGAGACTGCTTGGCCCCTTCTGATCTCAGAACAGCTTCCATATAAATATTCTACTGTGCATGGGTGTCGGGGGTCTTCATGTCCAAGATAGGCTGAACTCCATGATGACTGGAATAAAACACTTCCCATAAACTCTTTCTCTCTCCCATCTCCTGTCTCAAGACCCCAACATATATTTGGCCTTCAGCCCTGACTCTCTGCATAGGAAGGAAATGAAAAACATTCAGATCATATTGAGCAATAATGCTTAACATATTAAAGGCAAAGTGATACTTTTAATGGTGATTTTCGATAATATTATCAATGGTAGTAATGATGATGAAGGACAACACTAGCAAATAGAAAAAAAAGAAGAAAGCATAAAAATATCCAATAGAATGCTCAATAGGCTAGACATGTTTCAACTGAGACCCTAGACCTCAACGAAAACAGAATAATTTCAATCTCAATGACATCTATCAATGTATCTAGGTCCTGGGAATTTTTTTCTTCCCTGGGAGCAGACACACTTTCAAATTCTACTTTATGAGAGTACTAAACAGTTGCAGAAGCAGCAGCTCTGAGCATTCCTTTGAAGTATGTACTAAAGAGACATTTCAAACACTGCTAAGAGCATGCTGTACCATCATTAAAAGCCAACATTAAAATTCAGAAATCAAAAGCATGTTTACACCAGGCTAAACCATTTTTTTCTTACACACTAAAAGAACATCAAGCTATCCAAAATGATTTAGTGAAAAAGGCCTATTTTTCTTGTTTACCCACCAACTATGAAGGCACTGGGCCAATGTTATTCTAGTTATCTCGGCATTTTTAGCACTCTCTTTGCATAAATTTTGTAAAAGGGCAAACTTCCCATATACAATATCGTATTCAGTATAAGAAACAAAATATTTGAGGAAACCAAAATTATATTTAAAACATACTAAGGCTCAGACACGGCGGCTCACGTCTGTAATCCTAGCACTTTGGGAGGCTAAGGCAGGCAGATCACAAGGTCAGGAGTTCGAGACCAGCCTGGCCAACATGGTGAAACCTTGTCTCTAGTAGAAATACAAAAATTAGCTGGGTATGGTGGTGTGCGCCTGTAATCCCAGCTACTCAGGAGGCTGAGAAAGAAGAATTGCTTGAACCCAGGAGGTGGAGATTGCAGTGAGCCGAGATCATGCCACTGCACTCCAGCCTGGGCGATGGAGCAAGACTTTGTTTCAAAAAAGCAAAAACAAAAACATACTAGGAAGAAAACAGTGGTTTTACTCTTCAAGATGGAACAGAATATGAGGTGCGCTGATTTCTAATTCCAAACTTAATTCCATTTTTTCCTAGAGCCTTAAGTTTTAATTGCCATTAGATTTCTCTATCCTACTTTTTCATATTTTATAATGAATTCTTGCAAATGACATGCTGTGGTGGCTGTGGAAATGCCCTGCTCAGATCTTCATGAAAACTTTCTGTGGGAGGGTAGTTGACGAACAATTTCTAGCTGCTTCCCTCCTGAGCACTGTGGCCACACATCCCATAAGCTGCTCTGGCACAATGGCCGAGCACAGCAGTGCAGAGCCAGTCCATGCCTGCCCAAAGTGATGCTTCCTCTAATGAAGAAATTTTCCTTGAAGCCCCCTTAGTGTGTCCAATATTTTTTCAGAACTGTTCTGCAGTCTGAAGGAGGCCCTCCTTCCCAGTCTTTTCTTTTCATCCTTCACAGCCATCATGTTTGCATCTCAGTCTGAAGGTTCTTCCTTCAAAGGCAATACACCAGCAAATCCCTGGCATGTCCAATCCTGTTCTGCTGTTTACTCAGAGAACCCAGAATGATACAGAAGGTGGTCTGGGAAAACAGGCGACAAGAAGTGAGTTGTGAGGACTGGATCATTCTCTCTCTAGTTGGCAAATGAGGTATCATACTGGACTTAGCTAGAGATCTGCTTTTGAACAGAAATCTTCATAGCACCTATGATGAGAGAGAATTAAGAATACGGGTGAGCCGGGCGCGGTGGCTCAAGCCTGTAATCCCAGCACTTTGGGAGGCCGAGGCGGGTGGATCACGAGGTCGAGAGATCAAGACCAACCTGGTCAACATGGTGAAACCCCGTCTCTACTAAAAATACAAAAAATTAGCTGGGCATGGTGGCATGTGCCTGTAATCCCAGCTACTCAGGAGGCTGAGGCAGGAGAATTGCCTGAACCCAGGAGGCGGAGGTTGCGGTGAGCCGAGATCGCGCCATTGCACCCCAGCCTGGGTAACAAGAGCGAAACTCCATCTCAAAAAAAAAAAAAAAAAAAAAAAAAAAAAAAAAAAAAAGAATACGGGTGATGCTGAGAAAGGCAAGAAGATTTTTGTTCAGAAGTGTGCCCAGTCTACGTGCGTTGAAAACCTTCTGGAAAGAATTCACTACTCTAGATGCCATGAAGACCATTCATAATTCATGGGAGGAGATTAAAATATCCATCTTAAGAGGAGTTTGGAAGAAGTCGATTCCAACCCTCATGAATGACTTTGAGGGGTTCAAGACTTCAGTCGAGGAAGTCACTGCAGATATGGTGAAAGTAGCAAGAAAATGTGAATTAGAAATGGAGCCTGAAGATGTGACCGAATTGCTGCAATCTCATGATAAATCTTCAATGGATTAGGAACTGCTTCTTATGGATGAGCAAAGAAGTGGTTTTTTGAGAAGGAATCTACTCCTGGTAAAGATGCTGTCAAAGATGTCAAAATAGGTCGGGCACGGTGGCTCATGCCTTGTACTTCCAGCACTTTGGGAGGCCGAGGCAGGCAGATCAAATGAGGCCAGGACTTTAAGACCCATCTGGCCAACCTGGTAAAACCCTGTCTCTACTAAAAATACAAAAATTAGCTGGACGTGGTGGGGCACGTCTGTAATCCCAGCTACTCAGGAGGCAGAGGCACAAGAATTGCCTGAAGACAGGAGGTGGAGATTGCAGTGAGCTAAGATCTGGCCACTGCTCTCCTGTGTCAGGGTGAGACTCTGTCTTGAAAAAAAAAAAAAAGTCAAAATAATAGCAAAGGATTTAGAATATTACATAAACTTAGTTGATAAAGCAGTGGAAGGGTTTAAGGAGATTAACTCAAATTTTGAAAAGAAGTTCTATTGTGAGTAAACTGCTATTAAATAACATTGCAGGTAACAGAGAAATCTTTCATGAAATGAAGAGTCAATCTATGTGACACACCTGGCTGTTAACCTATTTTCTGAAACTGCCACAGCTACTCCAGCCTCCAGCAACCATGATCAACAGCCATCATCATCAACAAAAAGATATTTTAAAATAAGGTTCTTTGTCTATTTTATTATTGAATTGTTAGGAATTTTTGAAAATAGATTTTCTTCACACAGTTTCTTTGTCAGATAAATATGACTATTTGCTCCCAGTCTGTGGGTTAAATACTAAGTTTCTTAATAATGTCTAAATGTCTTTTGAGAAGTAGAAGTTTTAAACTTTTTTTTCTTTTTCTTTCTTTCTTTTTTTTTTTTGAGACAGATTCTCACTCTGTTGCCCAGTCTAGAGTACAGAGGCACGATCGCAGCTCACTGCAGCCTCCACTTCCCAGGTTTCAGCAGTTTTCCTGCCTCAGACTCCCAAGTAGCTGGGATTACAGGTGTATGTTACCATGCCTGCCTAATTTTTGTATTTTTCTTAGAAATGGGGTTTCACCATATTGGCCAGGCTGGTCTCAAATTCCTGACCTCACTTCAGCCTCCCAAAGTGCTGGCATTACAAGTGTGAGCCACCTAGCCTGACCTGGTATCTAGTTTATAATTTTTTAGATACTATTTTTTCTAATAATTTTATGGCTAGTGATTTCTGGTGGTTTCCTAACAAATTTATGTTCACCTCCAAAGTCATAAATACATTTACTTAGGTTTTCTTGTAGACACTTTTTAGTTTGATTGCCTATAATGAGACCTGTAATTCATGTTGGAATAATTTTTGTGTATGACATGAGATGGGAATGGAAGTTTGTTCTCCGAATATGGATGTTTAGTTATTTCTCCATTATGTTTTTAAAGAAAATTTTGTGTTGAGGCCGGGCACGGTGGCTCATGCCTATAATCCCAGCACTTTGGGAGGCCGAGGCGCATGGATCACGAGGTCAAGAGATCGAGACCATCCTGGTCAACATGGTGAAACCCCGTCTCTACTAAAAATACAAAAATTAGCTGGGCATGGTGGCGTGTGCCTGTAGTCCCACCTACTCAGGAGGCTGAGGCAGGAGCATTGCCTGAACCCAGGAGGTGGAGGTTGCGGTGAACCGAGATCGTGCCATTGCACTCCAGCCTGGGTAACAAGAGTGAAACTCCATCTCAAAAAAAGAGAAAATTTTGTGTTGAATTGTCTTGAGGTATTCATTGAAAAAAATCATTTGGCCATATATGTATGAGACTATTTCTGGATCCTCTTTTGTTCTACTTTGATCTGCTTTAATTCTTCCCCAGTACAGTACTGACTGGATTACTGCAGGTTTATATTCAATCTTGAAGTTATGTAATATAAGTTCTGCAAGTGCAACTGCACCCGACCAGTGTGGTTCAGCTTTTATGTAACAAAGTTGTGAGTTGTTCTTTAATTACCATGGCCCCCAGGCTGAAGATCACATAGCCAGAGAATGCACAGATGAAACAAGCATGCAACCACAGGTGGAACCTAAATGCTCAGACCAAGAAATGGCACTGAATTAAGAAGCAGATGGTCCATGGCAGGATCCAGGATCCAATCAGATTGAGTCCTGGTATCACCCCACAGCAGGATCCAGTGAGATCATGCTTCTGGTATCCCCTCATTGCAAGGTCCAATCAGATCACGGCCTCATTACTCTGTGCATATAAAACCCGACTCCACCACCCCCCCGCCCCCAGCTCAGGGAGACAGATTTAAGCATTTCTTCCTTTCTCCTTGTCACTTGACTTGGAAGAAAGCTTTTCTTTTCTCAAAAGCTGGGGCCAATGTATTGGCCTCCATGTGCATCAGACAGTGAGCTCATTGCTTGCTAAGCAACACAACTTTTTTTTTTCATTGTCACCATCCTTTTGGCTATTGTATGTTCACTGAATTTCCATATACACTTGAGAACCAAGTAGTCAATTTTTGCTTTTAATAACCTGCTGTGATTTGGAATGAAATTGCATTGCATTTACAGCTAAATTTGGAAAGAACTGACAATGCTATAATATTGTCTTTCAATACACAAGCATTCTATGTATTTCCATTTATTTAGGCTTTGTTTCTCTCAGTAATGTTTTAGCGGCCATTACAGAATTCTGTCACACCTTTTGTTACATTTACCCCTAAGTACTTCACGTTTTGGATGCTATTTTAAAGGGCTTTAGAGTCATTTTTTAAATCTTCGAATGCTGCATAAGTTGTGTGTATTTGCTTGGGTCTATGTGTGCATGTATGCAGAATCTCCATGGCTTGGAATTGGACAGGTTATATCTCTTAGTACTGCACCATTGGTCTCTGCATGGCAGATATATTGCATTTCTACCTGCGTATATTTTCAGCAATATAATAAGCACACTCTAAACTTCTTCCCCAAACAAAAGATTTCCTGATAGTAACCCATTACTTCTGGTCCTTTCCCCTCTAATTCTTAGCTCCTCTTTTCCCCGAAGTCAAGTCCCTGTTATGCTGACTCAATCTCTAAATTAACTGACTATTTCTTCTCAGTTTGAAATTTTAGTGATATTTCCAGGGTTGTTTTTTTTTTTTTTTTTTTTTAAATTACAATATTTTTGTGCAATTGAAAAAAAAAGAAGTGTCCTCAGTGCCACACCACGGAAAGGGAGGCAAACACAAGACTGGGCCAAATATCCATAGTCTTTTAAGGTGGATGACAGGTTAGCCCACTGGATTTTCTTAGACAGATGCCAGTAAGAACAAAGGCATCACCTGGGGAGAGGATACACCGGAGAATCCCAAGAAGTACATTCCTGGATCAAAAATTATCTTCGTCGGCGTTAAGAAGGAAGAAAAGACAGATTTGATAGCTTATCTCAGAAAAGCTACTAATGAGTAATAATTGGCCACTGTCTTTTTATTACAAAGCAAAAATGTCTAGAGACTTTTTTTTTATGTGTACCACGATTTAACAGATCTCGTACATCAGAATTCTGATCAGGAATGGCTGACAGAATATTTTTCTTGGGCAGTCCTGACTTAACCAAGACTGGCTTGTGGTTAAATAAATGTTTGTTTTTTTGAATGTTCAGTAAACGCTATCACTGTTTTCGTCTTCTAAAGGTATGAATTGATTTAATTAGTAATGTTCAACTTTCCACAAAGATGGTGCCTGCCATCTTAAAACCTATTAAAGATTTGTTTTATATTTAGATGAATATAACTGGCTAGGTTACTATATTTAAATACTGGGGAAATCCCCCGTTTCAGAAGCAAGCAAGACTCATCTGTGTTTTGTGTTACTTGCTTCTTAAAGGCAAATACTGGAGATAAGGTAGCAATATCTACTTTATATTTTTAGTCTTAACTATGCCAACCTAATTAGAATTTCCTGTATCTAAAATGATTCCTTAGCCAAGCGCGGTGGCTCGTGCCTGTAATCCTAGCACTTTGGGAGGCCGAGGTGGGTAGATCATTTGATGTCAGGAGTTCAAGACCAGCCTGGCCAATATGGTAAAACCCCATTTCTACTAAAAATATAAAAATTAGCCTGGCATGTTGTCAGGCGCCTGTAATCCCAGCAACTCAGCAGGCTGAGGCAGGAGAATCGCTTGAACCCAGGAGGTGGAGGTTTTGGTGAACCAAGATCGTGTGCTACTGCATTCCAGCCTGGGCAACAGAGCGAGACTCTGTCCGGAAAAAAAAAAAAAAAAAAAAAAAAAAAAAAGTTCCTTGTATTTATTGAAAGGCATTTTAGTGTGGTGTATGTGTAATATCAAATAAAGCATATTTAACACTTTAAAAGGAAAGACGTCATCTGAAGTGCGAAGCATGCATAGTTTCTGAATAAGGTGGCAGCCCTTATTACTTAGGAAAAGTCCCCAGGGAGAGGAATGTCCTTGGTGTGAGGATTAAGGCGTCTGAAAGACACAGATCCGGACCCCGCGGCTGAAGATCCTGGCAAAGACAGCGGCTGAGGGGGTGCCGGTGCGTGAGGCCCGGAACCAGCTGCGCATGTACCTGACCATGGCGGTGGCACAGCCTCTGCTCAGGTGCTGGCTCATCTTCCACCTGGAGCGGTGAGCCTCCCGCTGAGCCTCCCGCTGCTGCTGCTGGGGGCCACTGTGGCCGCAGGACTCACCTCCCGCCTGCTGGCCCCAGGGTCCACCCTGCTTGGGCACAGGAGCCGCCCCCATCCCAAGTCCCGCCGAGCCCCGCCCCCAACCCCAGGGGCTGCGAGGTCTTCTGGGGCACAGGCCACCGCTCCAGGGCGTGGCCGCTGTTACTGAAACAATAAACCCTGATGGTCAAAAAACCAAACCAAACCAAAAAGACAGATTGAACAATGCCCGAAGGACAGCAGAACTACTAAGTTGAACTGATGCTTCAGAGACCTATAATGATAAATTGAGGGCAGCTGACAAATCCGTAAAGTTAGGTGTGATAGCCAGAGGCTCTTTACGGTAGTTTAGGGAGAAGCCCTTACTCTTCCTGCAATGGAAGAGCTGATAGTTGTAGAGAAACAGACCCAGGATTCCATAGTGAGAATTGTAGATTTCCAGAGACATTTGAATGTTCAGCAAAGACAGTACAGGTTTCTGGTGAGGTTAGGGCTGTGGTAAGGATCCCTGGAACACCTGAGCAAATGCTGACCAAGACGGCCTTAAACCCCTGAGCTCCTCTCATTAGAGCATTTACTTTAGAAAACCGGTAATTATAAATTCTTTCTCTGCACCTTTGAGATGTAAATCCTTTTAAAAGCCTCTTGCTAATTTTATAATCCAGGAAAGTCTCTCCCAAGTGCTTAGAAGCCACTCTTTTGACATGTAATTTTGAGGAAAGATAGTGCACCTAAATTTCAGTTTCTTTGTGAGAATGGGAGTCTAACTTTTATAGGCACCAATTAGCAAACAAGGATAGCCACATAATTGAAAAAAACCATTTGCAAACTCAGGATTAGCAGAGTTTACTAATCAACTGCTCACCCCCGACCCCATGTCCTCCAGCATTTTTCCCGTAGCTTACCCCAGCTCTGAAAATTCCTCTTTCCCTCTGTTTCACTGGAGTTGAGCTCAGACGACCTCGCTCCTGTTTCAGCAGCTTTAAATAGTCTTCTTTGCCTTCCAGTGCAATTTTTACTTTGAAATATCCCTGAGAATTGTGGCTTTTCAGACCCCTCTGACTCTCAGAATTTGCAAAAGAAAGAAGGCCGTCCCTCCCAAGTAAGAGCTAGCACTGCTACCCGGAAGGAAATAGCTGCAGAGCAGCCTCACCTTTGCAAGATCACAGGTGCCCTTCTTAAGAGTCGCCCCTCCTGCCTATCCTGATTATACAGCTGAAACTGTGACTGAATCCTAGCCCAATCTAACTGGAGACATGCTGGGCAGATAAGGGAGAAATGAGTTTATAAACTGAAGGAACTTCAAGAATATGCTACAATGGACAAACAGTAGCCATGGGATTACCCCTGGGTTAGGTTTGAGGGTGCTTGATCAAGGAGGCCAGAGTGAAAGACTGAATAAGAACAACGAACTTAGCAGAACTTTTTTTTTGAGACATTTGATTTTACACCCTGGTAAGGAACCCAGAATACAGAACAAACTTTCTGCTAAGAGTGGATCTTAGAAACAAGGAATAAGTGATGGCCCTGGCTGAGCAAAGTGGAAATGCCTGGGTTGCCTGGCAGAAGCAACAGGCTCAGGAATGTGGGCCTGATGGAATGTTTTGCATGTAGGACTAGAAGCCCCATTACAGGATATGCTTCATGGAAGGTCACAGGGAGTCCTTCAGCCAACAGGAATCAATTGGTGATGGCAGCAGCGTCCTTAAGTTCAGTGACAGCTCATCTCAGGAATGCTTTTGGAGAAAGAATAGACAGGCTTGCAGATGCAAAGGCTGCCTCAAGTCAGTTTCATAGACCAAGATGATCTTTCTCAAGGACGATGGAGCTGTCCCTTTAAAATGCAGTCATCAAGGAAGATCGTGCCCCTATCTCCTACTCTTTTGCTGGTTGCACCAATTTATGCTTATATCAGTTTATATTTACATGAGAATTATTAATATATTGCCAACATTCGACTTCCTGGAATATATTTTTTACCAATGTAATGTGCATATGATGTCTCATTGTAGTTTAAACCAGAATTAACCTGAAACTAATGAGGTTGGGCATCCACGCATGCTTATTAACCATTTAAATGTCTTTGTCCTCTGGTTTATTTATATATTCTTGATAGAAGTCCGTTTAAAATTGTTTTAGATATCAAAAATCTTTCTGAATTTTGTCTTCCCTTATCAATCCTTTTATAATATATGAGAAACAGAAGTCTTTATTTTTATGTAGTTGCATTTATCAGATTTGCCTTTTGATTAGTAGTTTTTGTCTTAAGAATTTTTATAATCCAAGTTTATAAAGTTTTTTCTATATTATCCTCTAAACGTTTTGTAAATTTGACTTTCACAATGAAGTTTTATAATTAAATGCAATTATTTTTGCTAATTGTGTGAGATAAGATCCAGTTCTGTTTTTTTCAAGTAGTTAATTGACCCACACTATTTATTAAAAGTTCATGATTTTATTGCAAATCTATTTTACTTTCTCTGTATGTTAGTTTGCTGGTCTCACTATTGTGTTCTATTGTTCAATTTACCTATCCTGTGTTGGTAGTATGCTCTTTTAACTTTGGTACTTAAAAAAAAATTTTTCTAGGACTGTCTAGAGTGTAACTTGTGTACTTTTATGAGTACAAAAAACTATTTGTGTACTCATATCTTCATAACTATTAGAAAACAATTTTCTAATAGTTATGAAGATAATGTAAATAGTATAATTTAACTTGACCATGATTGTTATTTTTATTCATTGCTGGACTGGTTTTGTTCAGTTTTTCATAGATATCTTGACATTTGTGAAAATTTCTCATATCTAATTAGGGTAACTTGGTTTTCCCTTTTAATTGGCATGGATTTGTTCATTTTTTAAATCTTATCAAATAATCAAATTTTGAAAGGTTATTTTCTCATAAAAAATCCATGAAACTCATTCATTTCATAAATAAAATAAAAAGTAATACAAAAAGAAAAAATATCAAAATTTAAAAAATGCAGTTTGTTTGGAATTAGGTATACAGGAAGGAAAGATTTCAACATTTTTGCAATTAGAGGTTTATCATCTTTTAATAGATAACTATTTTGTCTCAATCTTCAAGATCTTTAGACTGTATGTAGGCTTGAGGCATTTTCAGCTTAGAAAATAAATAGTCAAAAAGTCAAACTAATTAATCATTCATCTATTTGTAACTCTTGAGATCTGGCATCATCTTAAAAAAACACTCCAAAATATACTTCACTTAAGAATGCCCTTAAAAGTTTATCACAAGTATATTAGATAAAATTTCATCTGTGTCAATACATTCCTAAATTAATTATTGTAGAGAGATGAATAGATTAAAAAATAAAAATTTAAATCAGCTAGTTTTTTTACACTGTTTTAAGGTTAAAGAATGATAGATAACTTACTTGCTATAGCAAGAGAGCATCAGAGAATATAGTAAACATGTAAGCTCACTCAGACATGCTCCGTCCAACTGGCCAAAAAAGATAAATCCGAGCATTAATATAAATAATAGCTTCAAAGAATTAAAACATATTAAATACGTTTCAATCTCTGGTTTTACAATTACCCTAAAAATAAAAACAAAAAGAAATTGGTTATTTTTGGAGGATGGTAAGGAACTATCCATTATTTTGAAATACGGTAAACAGATAAAGGGAAATTGTTCAGCTTTCTCTGCCTTTATCCTAGCTTTCTGGTACAGACTATACCACGGGGTTACCAAATATTGATTGAAAAGAAGTTTATCTTTTTCTCAATATTTCAAGGAGAAATAATAATTGACATGTAATATCATTTTGAAGCATTTAATTAATTAATAAATCTATTCTAGGGATTGAGCATCAGTGACCACGAACAGGACAAAGTAAGAGACCACCAGACATTATGTGCCTCCCAGTCCAAGAATACAAGATCAACTTGTGACAAAGAGATTGAACATGAATTGGATCAAGCAAATAGAGAAAAATTCCAATGTACAAGTAGCACAGAGGCAGAGTAACGTTGTTAACTACATTATAGCATGCAGTGAGCAAAACCCAGTTTTTGAGGAATCCTACAAGTACAAAGACCAAGGTTGTTTGTTTGTTTGTTTGTTTTTAAAGGAGATTCACTGAAAAAGAAGTGAGGGGGAGGAGGACATGCACATTAAAAGAAGCTTAGAAAAATATGAAAAATAGAACAGGACAACTACATTAATGTTTTGAGGGCAGTGTGACTAACAAATCAATAAATGATTATCATTAAATCAGGATAGTGTTCCATTTAGAGGGGTGGGAGCATTGTGATAGAGATGAGTTAACTGGAAGACTTATGAGATAGCTGGCAAAGTTCAATTTTTTGACCTGGTTAGTGGTTATAAGAATATCTGACATACAATCCTTTATGAAGCTATGCATTTGTTTAATTCTATTTTCTGTATCTCTGCTACATTTAAAATACAATTTTAAAACTGGATGAGTGATTATATTTATGATACAATTTTCAGAGAAGATGTTCTGAAAAGTTTTATTTTATATTAAGTATTAATTTATCAAGTTGATAAACAGAAGAAATCAAAATTGATATTTTCAATATTTATTAGTAAGGCTGAGGCAACAGCCTTTATACGGCACAATTTACATAAGTTATCAAGATACATCTTGTATACAATCACAAAACCAAGACGTATTTTTACATAGAGTAAAACTCAAGACAGATTTACAAGCATTTTTTAAATACAATTCTCATGTATTTTCAGGTCAATTTATACAATCCTTAGTCCAAGAATTTGCATTTGTTCATTAGATTTTCCAAAGGGATTTGGGTAAAACAAAAAAGAACACATTAGCAAATCACCAACATGGCATGCAACATATAGTCAGAAACAAGACATATCTTCAAGTACTTTAGTTTTTATTTCAAAATCAGTTTTATTAAGGTTTTTATTTTTTCAGACAAGAAAATTTTTTCTTAAACCTCATATGTGTTGTTAGGTTATTAGCACACACATTAATCAGTAGTGGGAGCACCTGAGCACATCACTGAACAAATATACAGACACAATCAAACAGTAATCATATTCACATGCTGAATGCCAAATGAAATTAATATTTTAACTTTGTCTACTTTACTAAATGTATACTTATGTACAAGGTGATGAATTAAGAAAATGATCTCAATCTACCTATCAGATAAAGAATTTGATTAAATGATTTCGGTTTTATGGATACCTTTAATAATAGAACATGAAACATACAGAAAACATCATTGTTTCATATTTAATGAGAATATTTGTTTCACTCATTCATTATTGTATTACACCCAAGGCAAGTGATTATTAAATAAATAGCTCATAATTATTCATTGAGCTTTCTTTCACTTTCATTTCAAGCTCAAAAAGAGGGAAGGAAGATCACTTCTGTCACACATATAGTTATAAACACATATATAGCTGTAGTTGGCTGATTTTGGAATATTTGACATTGTAGCAATGAAAATAAGTTTTTAAAAATATTGTTAGTTATGATTTAAATAAAGTAAAAAAATACTATAAACATCTTTATGATATTTTAAGGAAATGAAGCATTGATCAAATAATTTCTAATAAATTGGGCACAATATAATATAATTTTATTTTATTTCACATCACCATCACTGCTAATATCACTACTGCTACCACCACTATCATTACAGTCATTCCTATAATAAGAATCAATATCAGCTGGTTACCAGCTATAATATTCCCACAATATGACTATTTAAATGTGTGTGATCCACAAAATTAATTCCACTGGTATGCTGAAAATATGCATTTAATTAGTGTAATTTATTAAAATATGGGCAATATTAAGGAGTAAAGACAATTGATGCCCCTTAGTCTTGGTATTGTTCTTTTAAACTGAAATATAAATAAAAAGTTCAGAGTCACCAAAAATCTCCTTAATCTTGAGAAAAAACAGGGAAAACACCAACTTCCTGCTACTAGGGTTATTTGTGTCTGTAATGATTATTCTATATTCCCCGTCTTTTGTAAAAATTCACTCTGTGCTTTTGTTTCCACAGCTGAAAGTTTCTTTAGGACCAAATTTTAAATTAAAAAGCAACATCAGTCTCTGATGACTCAATGAAACTGTGGGAAAAACTGAGATGCTCTTCAAGGTAAAAATGTTATAACTGGACTAATCGCGTATTCTATAGAGATTACAAACTCTGTCAGTATTAGAATAAAAAAAAGTTAATTCCAATAAAATGAAATAAATGAAAGAATGGAAAACCATGTACTGTGATATGTACAAAAAAGTAAAAAACACCAAGAGCCCTATTTGCAATAAAAAAGAAACAGTTTTGTTTTAAGAAGGGAAGTCAACATCATTCAGAAGAAATGCATTCATATAGGAATCAGTGAGTGTTGCATAGAGTAATTCCAGTACAATCTAGAAGTTTGGTCAGCTGCAAACTTGGCACACTGGCAGGATCTTATGCTCTCTGAAGGGGAATGCTGGTGCACAAAAAGAAGCCCTGTTGTCAACTCTGCTGATTGACCTAGCCCCATCACTAGTTCCTTGGAACGGAGGGACTTCTATAATGGAGGGACTCCTACTCTTTCAGGTTAAATACCTACCAAAGAGATAATCTTTGTTTTGGTGATCCCTCCATTTATATTATTCTAAAAAAAATTGCAACTGGAATGAAGAAAGCTAACTGGTCATACAAACTCTCATGCACACCTCTGGATATGAGTGGCTGCAAAAGAGGATCAGAGATGAGTCAGGGTTTTCTTTTAAGGGCAAATATCAGAACCTTTTTATGTCAGAAGGAGATCTTCTTGGACCTTTTCTTCCCCAATTATGAGTGATGATTATAGGCTTCTTCAAGTGCTAGCTTCTGCTGGAAATACCATGGCAACCATCGGCAGATCTAATGGTCTCTAAAAATAAAATCTTAGCAATATAATATCTTTCATGATTCTTCTCTCCCATGATCATTTTAGAGCAATGTCAATGGTAAATGACATTGCATTTTCAGTGGAGGGGGATGAAAAAATAGAGGAAAGAAAAGTTATGGTTATCTTTCTCAGTTTGGGGAAGAGGGAATTGTATTCTGGAGTTATATATAAATATATGAAGTTACATATATATATGTGACGTATATATGTGGTCTGGGATATATTAGAAATTCTGTTATTTTTATTGCTTTACATTTCTCTCAGATTTAAAGCATTTTCCTTTAAAATGAGAAAATTCAATATCCAACCAATATCTAGAGATGGTTTTCTCTAATCCCATTAACACTTCACCCTTGAATAAAGCAACAGGTTTTAAGCTCAGAATGCTCTGAGAAGCAATTTGACTTATTTTGGGTAGAATATAAGAATAGGGTGAGACCAATATTATTCATTTAATTTAGGATAACAAAATTTGCAAATCATTTTCATGTAATTTTTCACCTTTTTTCAGGTTAAGTTTATATTTTAAATAAAAAATAAGCTTTGTAGCTAATTTACTGCTTTTGTCCATGTCAATCCATGTCATTGCTTTAGACGACATTTTTCACATATAAAATTTGAGAATTAAAAAGCTATGTAATAATTATTCCTTACTTCTGTGTATAAAACTATATTTGGAAATGTGCTTTCATCTTTCATAGATCATTGACTTATCATCCCAACATCTCATTTGGAAGGTTAAGAATATATAATTATTTTTATCCTACAGATGAGAAAACTGGGGTAAAGTGAGTTTAAGTGACATGTGCACGGTGACATAGTCAGTGGCAGAACTAAGACCAGAAGCCAAGCTTTTACTCCCTGCTGAGAGTGTTTTCCACAACTTCACATTACTTTCTTAATGAATAATGCTGATAGAGAAGAGGGTGCTTCATTTTAAGACTTGGACATTAGTTGTTTTATTCATTATTATTAAAATAGTTCAAAGTATATTTTAACCTCAGGCAAATGTTGACTTATCATGTATTTTCTCAACATTGATGAACTCGATCACTGTGATATTTTCAATAAAGTAAGAAAATAGAGCACTGGAGAGAACTGGAGTTTGGTGTCAGGTTTTCATGATACAGTCAGTAAACGAATTAACTCATTAAGAAAAAAAGGGTAAAATATTATGAAATGAGGAAATGATACCCATTTAAATTAACCAATGTCACAAGATTAATACGGTTCGTTTGCCAGAGAAAGAATTTTCTTTCTCTGTCAATGCATCTCAAGAGAAAAGAAATGCGCAGGATAATACATTTATTTGCAGTTTCACAAAGAATACGTTATCATGCTTCCTAGAACATATCAGTTTACTTTAGGTCCTTTGGTACATAGATTGAAGATGCCTGGGGTTAATGGCAAATTATGAAGATTTTGATGGTTTCAATCAAAATTCCAATACTGTATGGGGCAACATTCTTCTTCATTAGCCAGTCATAGTTTTATTTCTAGATAAATTCAATTTTATTTCTACCTAGTATTATCTTCACTCTACATTATTTCAAATTATACTGAAACAAATGCGTTTTTACCACATGGATTCAAAGTCAGTGTTGTATACCCTTGTAACATTTATACCCAGAGAAAACCGGAAAAATGTGACCTAAAAGCCACGATTTCTACATCTTCTATTCCATTTTCCCTAAGAACACAGCCACCTCACTTCCGGTCCTGAACACATACTGTAGGTGTGTCTTATGTCAGAATCTGAAAGCAGCCAGTTGTCTTAATAGAAGATGATGAAGGAAGATTTTTGAAGTTTTGGAAACAGATTTGTTACATCAGTTCTTTCCTTTCGACCAAGGCTTCTTTGCATAAAGAATTACCTTTGCGCTGCACTGGAAACCACATTAATCTTTGAGCCTCTGTCTTAAGCTATAGCTCAACTCTGCTCAGAGATTTCTGCCTTAAGTAATCAAAATTTCTTTCACAGTTTCTTTTCACAGCTATGGGAAATCCAAGGTCTCAGAACTCCATTCCTTTTTGTTTTCAATATGTGAATATTTTCAACTGAATGTCTTTGTATGGTCCACAACAATAAATGTACAAGGTGTTAACTATGATTTTGCCAGTCGTTCCCACTCTTATGATGCCTCTCAAAACTTAGCTTAGTACAATTGTATCCAACTATATAGTCTTGATGTGAGGCTATTTAGAGCAGTTTCTATACCCTGAGAAGACAAGTTTCTTCAATGTGTTTGAGTAGGACTGACCAAAAGTTTGTGCCAGTTGACTATTCTTTTTCTGAGATCCACTTTGTCAAGCCAGATACAGGCTTCACCAATCAAGGTCTTTTTCATAAACTTTCCTCCATTGGAGAAAAGTAAAATCTAGAAAAAATAGTCAAAAGTAAATATATTTAATTTATACACATATGTGTGTATAGTTTTCAACCTTTTTAAAGGACATTTAATCATCAAAGAAATAGCACAAAAGAGGGTGATGGTGAGTAGAAGTAGCAGGAATACTTGTAGGAAAACTAACAGTCAAGATGTTCTCAAAAGATTTGCATGTAATATAAATTAATTCCCATCAACATTTGTATTATTCTGCAAAGGAAAAGACACATTCTGAAGAATGTGAGAATATTAGGTAAAATGTGTAACCAGCTAAGTCTAGCTAAGTTTATGCTTAAACTGATGGAGAGTTTCACAAAATAACTTTGTCAAATAATTTTTTACTAGTTTACAAAAAGCTAAATCAAATACAAGATTAACTGAATTCTGAATAAATAAATAGAAGTTCACAAAGCATGATTTTTATTTAGTGTTAAATTTTCTGGTGATTTTACTACAGTATGTACTTCCAAACCGTTTTCCGAAGTCATATGCAAAACTTATCACACAGGATTTCAAACTAGATAATTTTGTTTTTCCTTTCAGAAATGAGTTGAAGGAAAGGTAGAGAGCATTCAGTGGAGCTAAGCATTAATCCTTGATAATTTTATTATCTTTTTCTCTTCAGAATCTCCTTCGGTTATATAATTTACCCTTATTCCTGGCTAAAACTTAACTTTTTTTGTATCTGACTTCAAAATTTGTACTTCCAGATATGAATATCTCTTCTAGTGTCTGGTTTGGGGATTTCAAATGACATTGTATATTTTCACTTGAATCTCTGCCTTCTTACGAAATTCATTTCAGACAAACTCTTGATCTTTCTCTACTCCAAATCCCCTGACTACATAATCTCTGTGAAATAATACATTTGTTGACACAGACTTCAGAGTGTCATTTTATTTTTTTATTCCTTTCCAGTCTAATATCAGTTAATCTTGTCAATACATTTTTGCTTTGTAATATCTTTTGTCTTTGTTTCTAATTCACACCTTGAATTTTCTGTACCATGGTCTCTTCCTATATTTTTTTCCCTTTTCTCTTTCCCCCATTTCTACTTTCATTCCTTGTCTCTCTACTGAAGACATAGTACGTGCAAAGCATTGTGCTAGGCTGTAGGCCAGGCGTCCCCAAACTACGGCCCACGGGCCGCAAGCGGCCCCCTGAGGCCATTTATCCGCCCCCCCCCCCCCCCCCGCCCCCCGACGCACTTCAGGAAGGGGCTCCTCTTTCATTGGTGGTCAGTGAGAGGAGCACAGTATGTAGCGGCCCTCCAATGGTCTGAGGGACAGTGAACTGTCCCCCTGCGTAAAAAGTTTGGGGATGCCTGCTGTAGGCAATGAATATTAGGCCTTGCCCTAGAGAAACTGATAGCTTAGAAGCAGTGACAGGTAAGTACAGAAATTGTCACAAGACAGACTGGGAGGTGATAGCCTAATAATAGAAGCAAAATGTTTTGTGAATAAGGTGTGATGAATTATGCCCAGGGTCATCAGTCAGGGGATGAAAGACATGGAGTATTGTGATAGATGAAGAGAGTTGGAAAAAGGAGCTTTGAAGGGGAGGAAAAATAGGAGCAAAGGATTGGAGGCTTAACATGACTTGAAAAGAGTCTGTTGTGACTGGAGTATCGAGTGGAAAAGTATCGGAGGAGCTGAGATTAAGTCAATACAATTAAAACTCACTTTGGAGGAATCTGAATGATTCAAGATAATGGTGAGTAATTGAAGAGCTTTAATGTAAACTAACAAGAATAATGTAAACTAACTAGGGTTTTAAAAGATAACTCTGGCAAGTACTGTGATGACATGAACTAGAGGGCTAAGACATAAATAGCAAGTTAGCCAGGTAAACAGATGAAATGATTTGAATAATGAAGAGGGGGCCCAAAGAGGTTTAGTGGCAGTGAACATGGACGTAAGAGAAATGTATGTAAAATAAACTGCAGACGGAGTACAGAAGGCTTAGGAGCTGATAAGATAGGGTGAATGAGATATGGAATTTTAAAAGACTCCTGGGGAGATACCGCTAAAAATTAATTAACTTATCAAATGTCATATAGTATATGATCAGCATGTAAATATTGAATAATTGAATAAAAATAAATACAATATGAATGAGGTTTTACATAATACAGAGTTACCTGAAGAGAATGTCCTGCAGGACTTAGACTGAATCGAAAAGTTTCATTGAATGAAGGCTCTCGATCATGTCTGCATACTCTTGTTTTTTTCTTGATCACCTTTTTTTGGGTAGAAATATTCATCACATATATTTTCACATATAAGTCTGAAAATAAGAATTCAGCCCATTAAATTCCATCAATCATATACATTTCTACTGAAGGAATTTTAACTGTATACTGAAAGTTCTTTCTACATTTTACACAAAGCCAACAGATTTGTATACAATTTGTTTGAGACAACATAAAATTTTACAAGATATGTCTATTTTCTTTTTCTTTCTTTCTTTCTTTCTTTTTTTTTTTTGAGACAGGGTCTTACTCTGTCACCAGACTGGAATGCAGTAGCCAGATAACTCACTTAACCTCAAACTCCTGGGCTCAGGTGATCTTTCTGCTTCAGTCTTCTACATAGTGGAGACTATAGACAGGAGCTACCATACCTAGCTGATCTATCTATTTTGTTAATAATTTAAATTTGTTTTCCTGTTGTCTAATAAACACTGTAATTTGTGTGTTAAAATATCTAGCTAAAAGCTGAAAGAAAACAGCTTGTTGCATATGTTAATCAGTTCTTTTTTTCTGACCTGTTTGGTGTACAGTTCTAATTTTAGTTAACATTTTCTGGAACATTTAAGACACATCCCTAATAAACTCTAGTTATATTTAAATTGATGAGTATAATAAAATTAGATACCTGGTAGATGATCAGGAGACTTAAATTTGTATGTAATATTTCTGCATTGGAGAATTTCAACTATTAGTTGTTCACCATCTGTCTTCATTTCCTTCTTCAATGCAATCTTGATTTCTCCCATTACCTGAGTTTTAGCTGGGAGAATTTAATAAAAATATAAAGAAGCATGTAATGCCATATATGAAATATTTAGTTCAATAATTCATTCATTTACTGTTTATCAAGTGCTAAATATCTTATGACCATATTTTATTCATCTGTTGTATTCATTCACAAATGAATAAAATACACAAAATTTATCACAGATTCATTTATTCAAAGATGAATAAAATATAGTCCAAGCTGTTAATGCCCATAAAGAGTGAACAATCTTATGGGTAGACTGACAAATACACAGATGCTTTTACCAAAGCATGTTAAATGTAATGATAGCTTAGTAACAAGGGAGGTATGGAGAAATGCATGTAGCTAAATGTTATTCAACTATAGATTTTTAGGGCAAAAGCAGTAATAGATATGACTGTATCAATTAATATAGATATGTCTCTATCAATAGATATGACTATATCAATTCATGTACTAATCCACTTATTCATTCTCTAATAAATATTTTATTTTCCATTCTACTCTGTGCTAAGCCCTCTGCTAGGAAGAGTGAATATAATGATAAGCCAAAACATGCATGCTTATTGATTTCATGTTTTTTTAATGTATTGGGAAGAAAAACATTAATCACATATATTTATCAATAAATATATAATTATAAAAAGAGAAAAGGTTTTGAAATATAAAAGCATGGTTTCAATGGAGGATAAAACAGAGGAGCAGATGCCTAGGGAGGTGTTACTTAAGCTGAAAACAGAAGGATGAGAGTTAATTAGGTAAGAAGGATGAATAAGGACATTCCAGAGAGAAGGAACAGTGAGTTCTCAAAAGGAAATATAATATGAAAAATAAATGCCCTTGTGGTTGTAACGTATTGTAAATTGAAGCCATGTTAACAATTAGGTTTTTCCCTTTAGAACTATAGGAATCCATTGAAGGTCTTTAAACATGGTGTAGGTAATTTATTCTCAAACAATTTGATCTCAGGATTCTTTACACTCAAGAAAATTGAGGGTCTTCAAAGAAACTCTGTTTATGTGGATAACTACCAATATTAGAAATATAAAATTTCAGATTTTTAAATTAAAATTCAAAAGTAGATATTTTAAAATATTTGTTAATTAAATTCAATGACAATAACTGCTTTAATGAAAACGTTTTAATGAAGGTAACTGTTTTCCAAAACAAACAAAAACAGATGTACTGTTTTATATATTTTTAAATTTCATTTGTGCATGGCTTAATAGAGGACAGCTGCACTCTCTTTCTTTCTCTCTTTCCTTTCTTTCTTTCTTCTTCCTTCCTTCTGTAGAGATGGAGTCTTACTATGTTGCCTAGGCTGGTCTCAATCTCTGGCCTTAAGCAATCCTCCTGCCTTGTCCTTTCATAGTGCTGGGATTATAGGCATGAGCCACACTACACTTCACCTCTTTCTTTCTTTTTAGAGAAAACGTCTCAATCTGTCACTCAAGATGAAGTATAGTAGCCCAATCACGGCTTACTGCAGCCTCAGACTCCTTAAGTCAACCATTACATTTTGGTATGTGGCAGAAGTGCTTTAAGAATATTTCCCGTTTAATCACACAAATATGACAAAGGCATGCACTGAACTGATTCACGGAGGATACCCTTAAGTGAAACTGGCATTTTTTTTTCTTAGTAAGCACATGTTAGTAAATAAGAAAAGTGTCTACTAGCATAGTTTCTTGCGTCTGCCTTGATTGAAAATAAGTTCCTAGCACTTTTATCTACTGTTACTTTGCCCTGCCAACATAAATGCCAACTCAGTGAAAAAGGTAAATAATTTCAGTGTATTTTGAAAATAATTTTGACTTTATGGATTTAAACAGTCTTGGGGAATCATGGAGGTCTGTGAACCACATTTTGAGAACCACTGTTATAGAGTATAGTTGAGGAATTTTTGAAAGAAAATGAAATAATAAAATACTATGAGTAAAGTTGTCAAAATATTAGGCTATAGTTATTTGATCATTTTGATTTAATTTTGTCATATTTTTGGGATATAATTGATAGATGTATTCTTTTCTGGATCAAGCAACTGTTTGTAAATTAACTTAAATTTTGTAAGTCCAGATATATCCTGAAATGGAAAATTATCTATTAATATCTCTCTCCTTGCTCTCTTCCTTTGTCAAAAAACTATTACTGTGGTCCAAAAATTGACAAAATTATCTTCTATATGTTCTATAAACTAAAACACAAATCTTCTAGATAAAGTTAAATCATAATTTGTAAGTCAATGATTAGAGGTAATTAGTTCACAGTAGAGAGATGTTAACTTTCAAGAAACTCTAAGTCAAAGGTTTTATATCCAGCTAAACTGTCTTTCAAGTATCAAGTTTATTTGATGCATGAAAGAACTTAGAGAAAACTTTACAAAAATTGACTTGCTGAGAAATATATAAGATACATTTCATCACATCAAAGAGACAACTAGAGAAACTTCAGCAAAAGGATCGATGGTCATTATTCAATATAACTAATTGTAGAACTAAGGTTGAGCAGTTCATAGGTTGGTGGAAGAATAGCATGAAATGTTATATTTTTGAAAAAGTATAAAGTGTAAAACTAAAAATTAATGAATGAAGAAGAAAGAAAGAGAAAGCAGAATGAAATTATTGATTTTTATATAGGTAATAGATAACAAATGATACCATTTAAAACTAACAAACCAGGTAGTAAATGGTCATGTAAAAGGAACAGGAATTAGGGCATTATAAAAACTATAAAGAAGAAGAAAATTTTTAGAACAATTATACAAAGCTTTCTTAATTCCAAAAGAAAATTAAAAAACCCAGAGGCCAATATTTCTCCTTAACCCAGAGGAGAAATATCATAATATGGCATAATATATATAATAATTATAAAATGCAGAGTTGAGATCAAATATATCTATTATATCAATAAACATGAGTAGGTTTTAGCTAGCATATTTTAATTTTTTCTCAGAGTAGCTCATAAAGCAAAGCCTAGTTCTATACTATGTACAAGAAACACAACAAAAATCTAGTTTTGTTCCAAATTGTGAAAAATACAGAGATTGATAAGTATGTCAGGCACACAGAATCAATAAAAGTGCAGAGGTTGAGATCTCATTATCAGATAAAACAGAATTCAGGCCAAAATGTAGCAAACAAGACAAAGAAAGATGCTGTATGAAACTAGAAATTCATAAATCATAATGAAGACATAACAATTATCAATATCCATGTACCACTGATGTAAAGTTGAAACTACAAAGTAATATATAAGGATGTAGAGGATTTAAGGAGGAGTAAAGATGATAATAATATAAGACAAGTCAAGTGAACTAAAAAACTAGACAAAATGTTGAGACACTATAATTGATAAAGTAGATCTCACAGATATATGTCAAACACTATACCCTGATAATAACGAATATACCATTTTCTCAATCATCTATGAAACGTATTCAAAAATTGATCATATATTGAGTTACAAAGAAGACATTAGTGAGTTCTATAAAATGAAGCAATCATTAACATTACCTGATAATACACTCAGTGGCTTTCAACTAACCAACTTTTGGGTGAATGGAAAAATACTATGAAAAAATAAAGAAGTTCTGAAAAATAATGACAATAAAACACTATATATCAGAATGTATGAGCTAAAGCAATGATCAGATGAAAATCAATAGCTTTAAACTCCTATATTATTTCAAGTAATTATTAGAAAATATACATATTCTTCTATCTGCTATCATTAAAAAATATAATTGGTTTAAATTCCAACCCAAAGTCTAGAAAGGAACAACAAAGTAACACAAAAGTACAAGGAAGGAAATAATAAAGACACCCACTAAAATTAATAGAGAACAGAAAAAAAGTAGATTAAACTAATAAATCAAATCAAAATTCTGGTACTTTGAAAAAAACCCATCAACAAAATAAAAATCCAATACTGAATTTAGCGAATGTCATGTGACCTCTTAACATTACTATTTAGAAATGACATGTGATCTCTCAATTGCAACACTACTCTCCTCTCAATGATTTGGTATAAAACGTCTGGTGTCATGAATATACCCTAATACTAATTGGTTCCCATTTTGTTTATACATTCTTGTCAGATGGGAAACTATAAATCTCACCTTATATGTTTCTTTGAATTTGCAAGGGTGAATTCAGTTCTGGTTACTTAACCATTTTAAATAATCATTAACAAGCCAATTAAAATTTCTCTCTTTTAAAAGGACCTCTACAGGAAAATAAAGAATCTCTAAAATAAAAATGAGAAAATGAGACAGATCTTAGGATCTGCCTTCTTCAATATCTAGAGAAGTTGGGCAGGGGCGGGGGTGGGGGGAATGTAAAATATAGGAATGTGTTAATCAGTACCAACAAAGCCAGAAATAGGCTCAGTCTCTGGCCAGAAAACACAAAGAATTGATGTCTAGGAATTAAAAGGCAGTTTCTGGTAAGGTAGAAGTTAGCAGCATTCTTGAGTACAACAGATATCACAAAATCTTCCCAGGAAAAGAGAAATGAATTGATAAAACCCTGAGAATTACTACTAAATCCCCCATCATAGGGAAGTAGATGAACAATGAGAGTAGGCAGCCCTAGGAAAAAATCAAAATAAACCTTTGAGAGGGGCAGTCTTGGCTTATCACTATGAAGATTTAAGAGTCTCAGAAGAATCAGGAAAAACAGCCATGCCTCCCCATTACTGGAGCTCCAAGTAAAAGTAGGAGAAATATGTCAAGCTTAGAATATCTTTTCATAGGAATAGCACGCACCTCAGCTTGGTGGAGTGAATGCTGATAGAAAACATTTAATCAAATATCAAAAGAGGGAGCAAAAAAACCTAGTTAGGGTGGCAAACCTATCTATAAGGCACTTCTCACTCTTTCCTCTAAAGCCATAGAAAAGTAGATAGCTACTCCTCAATCTCTCAAACCATACCTGGGACGGAAGGAAAAGCAAGATTCTAACATGGAACAGAGGGAGCCAAGGAAAATTCTCTCCTGATATTTGCAGTCAATAGTAGTTGTGAATAGAACTGATCACACTAATGATCATAATGAAATAGAATAGCAGGACAAATTTTACATGGGAGAAATTCACTTTCATAGGTCCTAGTCTTCTGTTATAGGTCTAAAACCTCAACACACCACATATGTGAAATTTGTTGTTGTTTTTCACTTTTTCACCTGGGGAGAAAGGTGGAATTAAATAAAAACTTGCTAATTAAAGTTCTCAGGTCATCACATTGCTTGCTTTTTTCTTGGAAGTTCAACTTCACAGGCTTCACAGTGTGATACTTGTAATTTTTTTTAAAAAAATAAGTTTCTCTCTGTTCAAAGATTGAACCAGCTTGCTCTTTGCTACTAAAAGAAAAAAGGATGTGCTTACTGAGGTTGTCTCAAAGGGGGTGGTTGCATTAATTGTGTGTCTTTGCTGTCTCTTGTATCTGACCTTTTATAGGTTCGGAATGCTTTTGTCTTTTGAAGCAGGGCGCATGGATGGAGACAAAAAACCTCCATGTTTGCGGGATAGGCAGCAGCTCCAGACTTGCTTGAACCTTTGAACCAAAACAAACAAACCAAAAAACCCAAAAGCAAAAAAACAAAAACCCATCACACACAGAGGACATGTGATATGTTTTGTAATTTGGTTTGGATTATAGAGTGAAATGGCAGTAGAAAATGCTTTGATTAGCCTTCAGGTCTCCTGGTGTCCTGAAATTTATGTGTCTTTGGTTGCTAAAAGAATAAAAATTAATCCTACTCTAGAGAAGATATCCTTTAATGTGGCACAAATCTACAACTTAAGAACAAAGAGAAGGAGAAGAGGAAAGGATGGATGGAGGATGTAGAAGACATGGTTGAAAAGTCGTGGTTGAAAGTGAGATGACAAAATAATATATTTGGTGAAAATGGAGATGCTGGATCTAAAGAGATCTCTAAAGAGATCCAATAATCTCATTTAAAAAGTATTAATGAAGTAGAAACAGCATGGAACAAAGTAAAATAAGATAGAAATTAAGATTATTGACATAGAGGAAAGAAAGGATTAAGTAATATAGAGAAGAATATAGAGAATAAAGGTAGAGAACAAGGATTGAGGTATGGAGCAGAAAACTATGATACAGTAAATAATGGTTTCTTAGAAAAAGTAAATTCAACAAAATAGAAAATAACATCTATTTAAAAATATCAAAATATTTTTCCAAAATAACGGAAGACTAAATCTGTGGACCAAAAGAACATCTGATATTCCTGGAAATATTGATGAGTTGATACATTGATAGATTCCATCGAATATTATACTTCGAGAATATAGAAATCATTCTTAAAAGGATTCGGGAGAAAAAGAAATAAGCTCTCTGAAAGATATATTGATGTATAAAAGAAAGTCGTTCTGAAATATATAAGCAGATGATATGGCAATGATTGAGTGAAACAAAGAAAAAAGAAGGAAAGAAAGGAAAAGAGGGAGGGAAGGAAGGGAGGAAGAGAGAGGGAGAGAAGAAGGATCTGAAGATGAAATCCAGGCAACTAATAAAATAGTGGTAAAGATAACTGATTTACTTATATTTTTAAATAGAAACTCAATTGATAAAATTTAAAATTAAAATATAATATTAGGCTGGGCATGGTGGCTAAATGCCTATAATCCCAGAACTTTGGGAGGCACAGGTGAATGGATCACTTGAGGCCAAGAGTTCGAGATTAGCCTGGCCAACATGGCAAAAACCTCTCTCTACTAAAAATACAAAAATCAGCCGGGCATGGTGGTACCCGCCTGTAATCCCAGCTCCTTGGGAGGCTAAGGTACGAGAATCACTTGAATCTGGGATGCAGAGGTTATAGTGAGCTGGGACTGTGCCACTGCACTCCAGCCTGGGTGACAGAGTGAGGTTCTATCTCAAAAAAAAAAAAAAAGTATTAAAATATATGTTCAACCTCAATATTTTAAATTTTGCCTCTTAAACTTAGTGAAAATTTTAAATAAACTAAAATGGCTAAAACATTTATTGAAATTAACTCATTCATTTGTTCTTTCCTTAATATATTTTGTCATTAAATTAAAAATATAATCTTTTTTTGATGATGAACATGAATAATTTAATAACATCTAAACAAAATTGATTCCTGCTTTCTCCTCAGCTAAACTGTTTCTACTAATGTAATTGTCAAATTGGCTTATTATTACCTTCCACAGCATTTCTTAAAACACTTTCTGGTGCCTTATTCTCAATTAATATATATAATGGCCTTCTCACTTTTTAATATTCTCAGATAAAAAGTGTATATATATCTTTGAAAAATATGTGTATGTGATATCTATAAGCACTTATTAGTACACATACCTCTATCTCTAGCTATCTAATTTGCATTCATAGATAAATATATTTTAGGACAACATTATGATTAACAGAATACAATTATGATTTCATAGAAAGAAATAAGGTTGGTATAATTTCCATTTTGCAGATAAGAAAAAAGTGGTTTGGAATGGCCCAGGCTGAACTTTAATATAGATTTTCTGAGGCTCTCCAGCTCCATTATCTCATGGCTACCTTATGTTTTCTAAGAGTAAGATTGTGAAAATACTGACTTCATGAGAATATTTGCTTTAAAACATTTTGTAACACAATATCAGGATAAAAGAGTTAACAGAGGCTATTTAGCTCTTTTATTTTAGCCACATACTGGACTTTAGAAAGAGAAGAAGGCATAGTAAAGCAACTCTCTAAGTTTAAACAATGGAAGATGTCTTCCAGAAGTTACTGTCTACATATGCACATTAGGTCAATTATGAAAATGGTTTAGATTAAACAATAAAAACAGCAATAAGTTTTAAAAAATATTCATCATCATGTGAGATCCCATGTGAAATTGCTAAAACATGAAAAGTGACTATTAACTGAGAAGATGTTTCTTTTTGGTTACATTATTGGTATCTGTAACACTTCACTGGACATAATATAAAGTGCGTTTACTATCTCTCAGAATTCTAAGCATTCAATTGCAACCTCGGCCTTTTATTGCCAGTGTCAGACCATTTTAGGCAAAAGTCTCTCTAGAGGCAAGTTTTTGGTAACTGGAAATGAATCAAATGTGGAAGAGAAAAGAAGGAAAGAATGGTACCTCGTAAAAGGAAAGTCTGTGTAAGGAAAAAAGCAAAGAGTGAATACAATTCTCCTCCCCATTACACTGCATTTGCAAATTTCACTAATAAATACCACATAGCAATGAGGTAGGTGACTGGTGCTAGCTAATGAAGTCTGAATTGGTGTTAGATAAGATGCATATTTAGCCATGACAGTCTATCACCTCATAATTTGTTATCTAGCTCCCATCACTTATTTCAAATCTAAAAAAAGTCTAATGAAGGATTAAGATGGATTTTAAAAACCAGGAATTCTGGCTTCTAGCCTTGTGAGATGGCAGGCAAGTCATTAAGTCTTTGGCTCTAAACCAGGCATCCCCAGACTTTTTACACAGGGGGCCAGTTCACTGTCCCTCAGACTGTTGGAGGGCTGCCACACACTGTGCTCTTCTCACTGACCACCAATGAAAGAGGTGCCCCTTCCTGAAGTGCATTGGGGGGCCGGATAAATGGCCTCGGCGGGCCGCATGCGGCCCGCAGGCCTTAGTTTGGGGACCCCTGCTCTAAACAGTTGAGTTGGTTTAGTTAAGAGTTTTCAAACATAGTCATTATGAAAAGTTTTATTAATGCCCTAATACCTGTCAATAGCCAAAGTAGTAATGTATATTCCCTCATGTGTAATTTTATTTTCCTTCCTTTTATTGTTTCTGTTCTACCAGTTTCAAGCCTGGGTGATGAAAGTGATGATCTTTTTCAAATGCTCAAATTACAAAGATAAACTGTTAGTACAATCCCTGAAATGACAATTACTCAATGAGCATTAATTCTTTTTATTTCTCCACATTCCTTTGTTCTTTTTTAAAAATGTTATTTTTAATTGACAAATAATTCTAGATCTTTATGAAGTACAATGTGACGTTTGACATGTGTTTACAATGTAGAATATTTGATTAGGTTAAGAAACAAACCCATCATCTCACACAATTATCTTTTTTCTTCCAAAATTTTTTATGCAATGGAAGATCAGTTCTAGAAGTAGTTGACAATTTATGCCTAGAAAATATTAGGTTAATTGCTCAGTTCATTCAGAGTAAACAAAAAACAAACAAGATCTTGTATTCAAATACTTGGTAGATTTTGATAAAAATTTCTTAAAAAAAAAGGACATTTTTCACTTTGCTGAACCCGTTAGAGAAAGTCAGCTCTCTATAATTTTCACAAATCATTCACTATAATTTCCAACCAGGTATATTAACATTACCCTGAGGCCTATAATAGTTTTACTTAACACACTGAAGTTGTATCTCTCCTCTAAAGTTCAAAGGCCTTCTGACTCTGGTACTCAACAATTATCTACAATTAGCAATTTTCTTTTCTCAATACTATAACCTCGAGTAGCAAAGCAAGCTACCTGATTTAAAACAAAAAACAAAAAACAAAAAACAATTCCGATAATCTTATTTGCATTGAATTTTATTTCCTGGTATATTGTTTTACAAAAGCTATATTAAAGCCAATGATATGTTTTAAACTTATTTCCAAGAAATGTGTTTTCTGAACAAAGTTTCTTACCTCTACAGAACAGATTATGTGTAGGACAACACAGAAGGAATGAAGAACTATATTTTTAAAAGGTTTATCCTAGTTACCATGTGTTTGAAAGAGGGAAGCAGAATGTAACTAATTTATTTCATTCTAGTGTGTTAGATTTCATTATAGAATAAAAATACCTTGATCGTAAAAGATCTCATAAGTTCAGCTTGGATAAATTCACCTGCTTTTGCAATGAAAATAGTGTGAAAATGGAGCCACTAGCTAGCTCCCTTATTCAGATCCCTTTTTTCCTATGTATATAACAGATGACTCTAAATATTTGAGTCCAGTTTTTACTAACACGTGCTATGATTAAAGAGTTATAAAGAGAATTCCTAAGACAGAGTTTGTAAGTGCTTTAGATTCAAATATAAATTATTTATTTAGAGTGCAACTGACTGGACTTGGTTTTCAAGAAAAAAGAATCTTCACCCCCCAAATTTTTCAAGAAATATAATTTCCACTCTATCATTGTATAAACTCATCTGTAATTAAGTAGATAATATTATACTAATGTCAGTGATAAACACCAATTGAATCACTTGAAAAATAACATGTAAACTTATGTCATATTATCTTTTTTTCATCAACCATTTGAAATACAGTATATATCACTACCCTAACTTTAAAAAAAGAAGACGGACTAATTGGCAAAGGTCACACAACTGGATTAAATGTTCCCATCAAGATAGCCCAGTATTATTGGCAAAATTGTGGTAATCTATTTATTATGCGATAATAATTTTGGGCAAAATTTATGTGTGTACTCCTAGGCATAGGCATGTATGTGTTGGGGAGACAGGACTGGTAATTTATGGGGAGATTAGCATTAGTGTATGCATGGAGTGGAGAGTTGGGGACTCAGGATTTGTGGGGAGTATATTCTGAAAAGATGAGGTACAACTAAGACAGGGACTAACTTCTTACCAATTCCTTTCCAAAAAAGTTTATGAAAGAATACTTCTGTTTTTGGTTTTATGTAGGGATTACAACTGACTCAAATGGTAACAACGATGTCTTCCATTTATTAAACAATGCTTGTTCTTCAGAAGTTTTTTGTATCATGTACAGCCTTTAAAAGACTGTCCCTTATTTATCTTTGTCTGTTTAGCCCATAGGAAAACCAACTAGTCTATATTAGATGTTTAATGAATGAATTTGTATTATTTCTCTAATCTTCCCAGCAAACCTTCAAAATAGATATCATTCCACCTCTTTTGGAAGAAAGTAATTTATCAGCTCTAACTCAAAAACCCATGCTTGCCCCACTCCACTAAGCTGATGCCATTGATGAGAGATATTTTTGATTTTTTTCCAAATCTATGGTTTCACCTAAAATAAATGATTGTCAATCTATTAATTTCATTTTTATTAATATGCATATCAGAGCCTCTATTACTCAAATCTATGGGGTGGCATCCTAGCCCATTCTCATGTTTTAGGGCTACATGGGGGCTGAGGGAAGAGGCATTTTTAAAAGCTTTCATTAACTATTTTTTTCCCCAGGGGAGAATAATTCTGTAAGCATTCATTAAGACCTTTATTTAAAATAACCCAGATTCAAGGAGATATTTTATACGATAAGGCAGGCATCCTGGCCTAATAAGATTTAAAAGTTCTGTAAAAGTAGGACGAGCCTGTGCATTCTCTCTGTATTCTGTTACATAAATAAATCCTTTCTTTCTAAGATAAAGCCAGAAAGAACATAATTTTAAGCAGAAAAAAAAGCTTTTTCTGATTGATCTCCTTCAGTGTTTTTTGACATTTTTGTCCTTTTAGTATGTGCTTCTTAGCATTTATATTACTGTGTCTGAAAATAACCAGACCTCTTTAAAATGTTTTTTTTAAAGAAAGTCTCCTATTATTTTATACGAGACAACAACAACAGAAATGTTTCACTATTACAGAAGAAAAACTGAAATTTTAAATGGACATTACATTTAAAACATTTAGAGTTTTGAAATCTTTCTAAAACCTCAAGACAACAAAGCCCAGGAATGAGGCAGGAGAGCTGGTATGATAGACCAACATGCCAGTAAAGTCTCCTTCCAGAAAGCAGTCAAGCTTAACCAAACAAGGTAGCTTCCTGAGTTGAAGGCCTTGGCTAGAACTCCTATGCATTTGTACTGACTTTTGATGTAACAGCAGAGTATCCACCCAGTAAAAGTAGTGGGTCTATATATATTCTTTAAACTCAGAATAACATTGGCATCGCCATATAATATATTTAGAAAATAAAACCAGGAGAAAGTGTAATGTTAGAAAAACTAGAAGCTCCTGTGAGGAAAAATAATCTGTATCTGTAAGCAAGAAGCTATCAACAGCTATAGAACAACCTCCAGCTTCTTCCAGGAGTGGATGGTAACCCCGCAGTCAGACAACCTCTGAGTGAGCCTGTGAAGACCTTCTGAATGAACGTAACTAGTATGGCAGTCAAATGTTTCCATTGGTCCACTAGGTTGCTTACATCATTTCTCCCTCTTTGTCCCTAGATCAATCTTATCACTCTTAAAATGCAATAAATTTTATCCTTCTTGCAGTTTTAACTGACTGGTTTTATGCATTCTACTAGATGCAACATACAGGGATATTTGACTGTTCCATTCTATAAAACCCTTTCTCAACCCTATTTTTCCAGCCAACACTTTATCTCCCTTCCTTAATTGTCATGCTAGATAAAAGAGCAAACTCTAATTCCACCCCAATTATTTGTTCTTAATCCACTTGTGCTATTTTTTTTTTTTTTTTGCCTCTTCAGTTCCTGTCTTCATTAGTCTCTTGCCTTCTTTTGCCCCAGAAGGAAGAACACTATGAACTTCATCCCCTGTTCCTTACCTTCTGACTTCAATGGGGTTTTAGTAATTATTACCAGCAAGAAATCTGAGGATAAGAGGAGAGAGCCGAAGGTAGCTATATCCTTCTCTCACCTAATCCTGTCTGTTGGGGCATTGTTTTGCAGTGGCTATGACTTCCTATAAAGGCTACAGCTCTTATCCGGGATCCCCTCCTACATGGTGATAGCAATTCTGGCAACAGCCTCCCTCCTCACGATTCATTAGACCAAAGAGTAGTAATGACTTTTGTTGGGGTTAGTTCCTGTGTGCTTCATTTTTCCCTACTTGGTTCCTTTCACCTTCCTCACTTTGTAAGTGCTCATTTCATTAAATTATTTTTAACTACTCTCTTGAACATGTCAACTGATTCTTGCTAGGACCTTATGTAAGAGCCACTATGGCATATGAAGTTGGATAAGAATCCAGAATTTTTTCTCTTTATAGGGAGGTATTCTCCCAGTTCCATCTATTAGACAGTTCCATTTGATTTGTGATGCCACTTTTGGTTCTCATGTATTCCTGGATCTATCTCTTTGCTTTGTACACTATGCCATTGTTCCTTTCATTTTGCACAAGCAACAGACACTTTTTTGTTTTATATATATATAAAACAAAATGTTTTATATAACAAAATGTTTTATATATATATAAAACACTGCAAGTATATGACTTATACAAGGATAAAGTTAGCCCGTAAGCTATCAAGATATAATTATATCTTCATAAAGTTAGCCCTTAAGCTATCAAGATATAATTATATCTTGATATAATTATATCTTGATAGCTTACGGGCCAACTTTATCCTTGTATAAGTCAGGATAGACTAGATTCCACTGCAGCATAAAAGTTGATCTTGTTTTCCTGTAGGTATCTTGGTTATTTTATATGTTAATTCCAAAATACTTGAATAACTTTTTAAAAGATTGGTTTTAGAGCAGTTTTAGGTTCACAACAAAATTGAGAGGAAGGTACTAGAGACCTTCTGTATACACCCTGCTTTCACACATACACAGCCTCTCCCATAAGAAACACTTTCCACGAGGGTAGTACATTTGTTACAACTGATACACCTACAATGACACATCATGATACCTCATTCTCACCCAAAGTCCAATATATAAATTAAGGTTCATTCTTGTTGTACATTCCATGGGCTTGGAAAAATACATGACATGTGTCCACCATTATAGTATCATAGTATCATAGAGTATTTCACTACCCCCCAAGTCCTCTGTGCTCTGCATATTCAATCCTCATCTCCCCAAACCCCTGGCAGCCACTGATATTTTACTGTTTCCATAGTTTTACTTTTTTTTTTTTTTTTTTTTTTTTTTTTTTTTTTTTTTTTTTTTCTGAGACGGAGTTTCGCTCTTGTTACCCAGGCTGGAGTGCAATGGCGCGATCTCGGCTCACCGCAACCTCCGCCTCCTGGGCTCAGGCAATTCTCCTGCCTCAGCCTCCTGACTAGCTGGGATTACAGGCACGCGCCACCACGCCCAGCTAATTTTTTGTATTTTTAGTAGAGACGGGGTTTCACCATGTTGACCAGGATGGTCTCGATCTCTTGATCTCGTGATCCACCCGCCTCGGCCTCCCAAAGTGCTGGGATTACAGGTGTGAGCCACCGCGCCCGGCCCCGTTTTACTTTTTAATAATGTCATATAGTTGAAATGAAGTAGATACAGACTTTTTAGATTTTTTTCTTTCATTTAGTATGCATTTAAGTTTCTTCCATGTCTTTCACAGTCTTATGGTTCATTCTTTTCAGTACTGAACAATATTCCATTGTCTGAACAATAAACCATAGTTGATTTATCCATTCATCTACTGAAGGACTTCTTGGTTGCTTCCAAGTTTTGGCAATTATCATTTGAGCTGCCATAAACATCCATGTGCAGATTTTTGTGTAGTCATGAGTTTTTAATTCCTTGGGTAAATATTAAATAATGTGATTGCAGAATCAGGCGGTAAGAACATATTTAATTTTGTACAAAATCGCCAAACTGTTTTCCAAAGTGGCTGTACCATGTTGCATTCCCCCCAGCAATGAATGAGCATTCCTGTTGCTCCACATCCTCTCCAGCATTTGGTGGTGTCAGTGTTCTGGATTTTGGTTATTCTAATAGGTGTATAGGGGCATATTACCATTATTTAATTTGCATTTCCTTGATGGCATATGATGCGGAAATCTTTTCATATGCTTATTTGCCATCCATACATCTTTGGTAAGGTGTCTGTTAAGGTCTTTGGCTCATTTTTAATTTGTTGTTTGTATTCCTTAAGAGTTCTTTTTACAGTTTGGATAACAGACCTTTGTAAGTCTTCGCAAATTTTCCCCTCAGATTGTGGGGCTTATAGTTTTATTCTTTTGACAGTATCTTTCTCAGAGCAGAAATATTATAATTTTAATAAAGTCCAATTTATTAAATTTTTCTTTCAGGCTGGGCATGGCAGCTCATGCTTGTAATTCCAGCACTTTGGGAGGCCAAGGCGGGTGGATCATGAGGTCAAGAGATTGAGACCATCCTGGCCAACATAGTGAAACCCCATCTCTAAGAAAAGTACGAAAAGTTATCTGGGCACAGTGGCACATGCCTGTAGTCCCAGCTACTCAGGAGGCTGAGGCAGGAGAATCACTTGAACCTGAGAGGCGAAGGTTGCAGTGAGCTGAGATAGTACCACTGCACTCCAGCCTGGGCAACACAGCAAGATTCCATCTCAAAAAATTTTTTTTTTATTTCCTAGACTATGTCTTTGGTGTAATCCCCCAAATTGTCTAGATTTTCTCCTACATTATCTTCTATGAGTTTTATAGATTTTCCTTTTGCATTAAAGTCTAGAGTTCATTTTATGTTAATTTTGTAAAGTGTAAGGTCTATGTCTAGGTTAACTTTTTGCATGTGGATGTCCGTTGTTCCAGCACCAGTTATGAATAGATAAAATACTGTTTAGTTTTGATATTATGAATAATATTATTGTTGCTGTTGATGTTATTATATATTTATGTTTACTTACTGGTGATATGAATGAATTATTATTAGTTTAACACTTATCTCTTGATTTAGTCAGTTTTTCTATATAGGTGTTCATATTGTTAACAAAAATTGGTTTTATTTTTTCCCTTTCAATCTTTATGCATCTTTGCATCTAATTTCGTTTTCTTTTCAAATACATTAACCAAAAATATACTACATTGAATATTAGTAGAGGTAGTGGGCATTGTTGTTGAGCCAACAGCATGAGCCAAAAATCTATCCAATACCTAAAAAAACTTTTAATAAAATGTAAAATCTAGGCTGGGCATGGTGGCTCATGCCTGTAATCCCACTTTGGGAGGCCAAGGCCAGTGAGTCATTTGAGGTCAGGAGTTCCAGACCAGGCTGGCCAACATGGTGAAACCCTGTCTCTACTAAAAATACAAAAATTAGCTGGGTGTGGTGGCGTGTGCCTGTAATCTCTGCAACTTGGGAGGCTGAGGCAGGAGAATCACTTGAACCCAGGAGGTGGAGGTCTCAATGAGCCAAGATCATGCCACTGCCCTCCAGCCTGGGTAACAGAGCAAGACACCATCTCAAAAAAAAAAAAAAAATACACACACACACTCACACTCACACACACGTATAACCTTACTTTTCCAGTTCTTTTAGTTGTGATGTTAGGTTGTTAATTTGAGATCTTCCTAACTTTTTAATGTTGATGTTTAGTGCTATAAATTTCCCATTAACACTGCCTTAGATGTGTCCCAGAGATTCTGGTATGTTGTAACTTTGTTCTCACTAGTTTCAAAGAACTTCTTGATTTCTGCCTTAATTTCATTCACAATTGCCACAAAATAAATAAATAAATAAAATACCTAGGAATACAGCTAACCAAGGAGGTGAAGTATCTACAATGAGAAATACTAAACACTGCTCAAAGAAATCAGAGATGACATAAACAAAGGGAAAAACATCTCATACTTATGGATAGGAAAAATCAATATCATTAAAATGACCATATTGGCCAAAGTAATTTACAGATTCAATGCCATTCCTATCAAAATACCAACAACATTCTTCAGAGAACTAGAAAAAAACTATTTTAAAGTTTATATGGAACCAAAAAAGAGCCTGAATAGCCAAGGCAATCCTAAGCAAAAAGAACAAAGCAGGAGGCATTATGTTCCTCTACTTCAAACTATACTACAGGGCTATAGTAACCAAAACAGCATGGCAGTGGTACGAAAACAAACACATAGACCAATGGAACTGAATAGACAGCCCAGAAATAACGTGCTACAACTGCAACCATCTGATCTTTGACAATCCTGACAAAAGATCTTGCTGAGGTTGGCTATGCCAGTTGGCTAGCCATATGCAGAAGATTGAAAGAGGACCCTTTCCTCCTGAGACAGTTAATTGGCAAAGAAGAAAGAAGAAAGAAAGAAGAAAGAGAAAGAAAGAAAAAGAAGAGAAAGAAAAAGAAAGAAAGAAAGAAGAAAGAAATTGGACCCTTTCCTTACACTATATGCAAAAGTAAACTCAAGATGGATTAAAGACTTAAATATAAAACCAAAAAAGTATAAAAACCCTGGAAGATTTACCTAGGCAGGCAATACGTAGGTCCCTCTGGACATAAAAATGGGCAAAGATTTTATGACAAAAATTCCAAAAGCAATTGCAATCAAAGTAAAATTGACAAATGGGATCTAAGAAAACTAAAGAGCTTCTGCACAGCAAAAGAAGCTATCAACAGAGGAAACAGACAAACCACAGAATGGGAGAAAATTTTGGCAAACTATGCATCTGACAAAGGTCTAATTTCCAGCATCTATAAGGAATTTAAACAAATTTACAAGCAAAAGCAAACAACTCCGTTAAAAAGTGGGAAAAGGACATGAATAGACACATTTCAGAAAAAGACATTCATGGAGCCAACAAGCATATGATAAAAGCTCAATATCACTGATCATAGAGAAATGCAAATCAAAACCACAATGAGATACCATGTCATACCACTCATAATGGCTCTTATTAAAAAGTCAAACAATAACAGATGCTGGCAAGGTTGTGGAGAAAAGAGAACACTTACACGCTGTTAGCGGAGTGTAAATTAGTTCAACCATTGTGGAAAGGAGTGGGGTGATTTCTCAAAGACCTTAAAACAGAACTATCATTTGACCCAGCAGTCCTGTTATTGAAATATACTCAAAGGTACATAAATCATTCTATTATAAAGACACATGCATGCATATGTTCATTGCATATTGCTTTATTTTGTTTATGGCTTTATTTGCTAAATAAAACTTCTGTTAGTCTTTTACATTATGGTTTTGTGTTTTAAAAATTATTATTCTGCCATCAGATAGATATTTATTTTCTTCTGAAAATTTTAAAGTAATTACTTTTTATTTTGGATGCTTAAACTATTCACAATGATTTTTTGTTGCTATTTACAATGTGAAGTAGTAGTAATTTTTTTCCAGGTAGACAATTGATTTTCCCTGAGTCATTTATTTACTTGCCAAGCCTTTCAATTTTTGTTATACATAAAGTTTCCTGAACTTTGAGGATTTTTTCCTGTCCATCTGTTCAGTTTCATTGGTCTACTAGATCACACCTGCGCTGTACTAAAATATTTTACATGACATTATACTTGATAACTAGAAACGGTCCCATTTTATAATTTTTCTTCAAAAATATTTAGGTCCTTTGGTCTTTTATGTAAATTTTAGGGTCAGCTCTCAAAATCCAACAACAAACTCTGTGTTATTTAATTGAACTTTCATGACATTAATATATTAACTTGGGAACAACAGCAATCTTGACGATGTTCATCTTTATGACATACATTGTTCATGTCTTCTTTTGTGAACATCAGTGATCTTTTTTCCTTCTCAAATATATACTGTGAGTATTTTGTTAGACATATTTCCTGGAATCTTAGACTGTCTGCTGCTCTTGTTAAAAAGTTCTTTTTTAAATCGTGTTTTGAAGTGGTCATTGCAGGTGACATAGGAAATATATTGCTTCTTGCCTTGATTTTTTTCTCTTTATCTGGCTTTCATATTATTTTTTACCGGCTTTATTTTGAATAATAACTGAATAATATGTATCTATTCATCCCCTTTTTCAACCTTTCTGTGGGATTCTACTTTAGCTGCATTTTCTGTAGACAACATGTTACATATATTTATTCTACTTTGATTAATTTTGTCTTTTATTTGATGATTTAAGTAAATCAACATGAGTTAGTGGTGATTTGGAATTAATCCTATGTTTTTTAAAATTCCTTTTTCATTGTACTTTTTCTACTGCGTCCTTCTTCATCCTTAACGAATGCTTTTAGCTAGCAGTAACAGAAAATCTTACTTAGAATGAAGAAATAGGAAACTATTTTTCTAATGTAACAAGAAATCTAGAGGTAGGCGTAGGTTTGCCACCTCAATAATGGTTTTCGGAACTGGGTTTGTTCTTTATTTTTGCTCTGTAATTTCTTTTATTTTTAGATGGAGTCTTGCTCTGTTGCCCATGCTGGAGTGCAATGGCTATAATTTTTATTGTTTTCATCATTTTGTTTCATGGTAGCAAGACGCGTGCTACATATCCAGGGATCACTTTGCCTTCCAGACAATAGTATCTGTAAAGGACATAAGGGCTTTCACGTCACAGGGTTCTTGCAAAGATGAAATGAACTAATAGAGTGCTCAGCATATTTTAAGCTCTCAATAGGTGTTCGTTGTGAACAGTCCTTCTGTAATAGGAAGTACTCCTTTCCATCCTGTTATTGTAAACCTGTTTCTGACTCAAGGTTCAGCTAATACGCTGTACAACATTTGGTTGGCAGGAGCACCACAATGATAACTCCAGAGGGCACTGTTCAGGAACTGGTTTGCATGAATAGTGCCTCCTGAAATTGGCTGTTTACATCCTACTTGTCCATATATGGGCAGTACTGGCCTCAGGCTTCTTATTAAACGAGATGTTCAAGATTACTACTGTTCTTGATAAATTCAAAATACAATTTCCATTAAAGTTAAAACTATTAAGAAGAGAATTTAGTAATCTGTCTTAAAGAACAAATAGAACATCTGTTTTATGAACTGATGGCTTCGGTTCCCCGCCTCCTTTGAAAATCTGCTACCGATTTCCAGTCTTCTGTACTGATTGAAGTTAACCACCACTCTCTCCTAAGATGCCTTCTTAATAGAAAATACCTATCATCTTCCCAAGTGCTTGAACAGCAAAATAAGCCTCTTTTATGTACTTATACTCAGTTTATATAGTGATACCACAAATAAGTGGTTACTAATAATAGTAGAATTCTATTAGGCCTATATATGTCTGACATTTTCCTCAAATGGTAGAGATAGTATCTGATAGAAAAATTTATTTTTTGAGACAGTCTCAAAAATCTGAATAAATAAATAAGTAAATAAGCTTGAAATTGTAAAAATGGGGTGAATCATAATATTCAGATTGGCTGATGTATGTTGAGAGTACACCATTTGGTATTGCAAGGATCAGGCTATAACTTTAGCTCATATAATTTAATCCTTGGGAACAGACTCAAATAAAGTACTTCCTCATAGGAGATTTGCATAAGTTTTCTGAGAAAGAAGAAAGAAGAGTAAACTATTTTTAAATAATCGAAACACTAATAAGTATTCAATAAAGAAAGAAATAAATAAGCAGTAATTTTGAAAAGAAATAAAAGCAATCAATAATAGATTTTTAAAAATTTTTAGTCAGGCTCAGTGGCTCACGCCTATAAGCCCAGTACTTTGGGAGGCTGAGGGGGCAGATCATGAGGTCAGGAGATCAAGACCATCCTGGCCAGCATGGTAAAACCCCGCCTCTACTAAAAATACAAAAATTAGCTGGGTGTGGTGGCTCATGTCTGTAATCCTAGCCACTCAGGAGGCTGAGATAGGGGAAATACTTGAACCAGGGAGGTGGAGGAGTCGAGATCACATCACTGCGCTCTAGCCTGGTGACAGAACAACACTCCATCTCAAAAAAAAAAAAAAAAAAAATTCATTGACCCAAATTAATTTCTAAAAATTCTTCATTTCACGTAAGGTAAAGATCATGCTCCTGACAATGTTTAACATAAATCTAACTAAATATCGTTATTATATTATCATTTATAGTCTTGTTTTAATGCAAATAAACTGCCATTTTGTTTTGTTCCTTTATTTCTTCTAAAAAAAAAACCCCCATAAAACCCCACAAAAAACCCAAAACAGGATACATGTACAGAACACGCAGGTTTGTTACACAGGTATACCTGTGCCATGATGGTTTGCTGCACCTACTTATCCGTCCTCTAAGTTTATTCCCTTCTCCTCCACCCCCCAACAGGCCCTGATATGTGTTGTACCCCTATGTGTCCATGTGTTCTCAGTAAGTAACTGACACTTCTACTAATGCATGTAATTACATTTGTGTTGTTATATATTGGTTTTCATCCAGGGTTCCTGATTTATAACTCCCACAGCCCTTATGACAGTCGTTTGTTCTAATGATGGGTGTGTGAGGCCTCAGGGGCAGGCCTCAGGATACAGAATCTATCTCGTGCCCTCCTTTCAGCTGCTCCAAGGCAGAACTCGAATCTTCTCCCACCTCTCTGATGTGGGTCTTCAGACCCTGCCCAGAGAAGGTCCCACCCTATACTCTGTGGGAGGAAATGCTGACACTGTGAAGCCCCCATAAAAACCCAAGAGGACTGGGTTTGAGGAGCTTCTGGATAGCTGAACACATGGAGGTACCTGGAGGGTGGTGTGCCCAGGGTGGGCATGGAAGCTTCTCACTCCTTACCTCATACTTTGCCCTGCACGTCTCTTCATCTGTGTCCTTTATAGTAAAGCTGTAAATATAAGGTTTCCCTGAGTTCTGTGAACCGTTTCAGCAAATTAATGACACCCAAAGAGGGGATCACAGAACCCTTAATTCGAAGCCAGTCGGTCAAAAGTTTCTAAGGCCCAGACTTGTGGCTAGTGTGTGTGTCGGGAGGCAGTCTTGGGGACTGAGCCCTCAACGTGTGGGATCTGACACTAGCTCCAGGTAGATAGTGTTGGAATTGAACTGGAGGACACCCTGTTGGCGTCTGTCATTTGGTGTTTGGGGAAAACACTAACAAACCTAACCCCTGACATTCAGTCACAGATATCTTCTCTGTTGCTTGTTGTGGTGTGAGAATTGTGGAAAAACAGGATTTGATGAGAGTTTCTTTAAATAACATTCCCCCCCTTTTCCAGAAAAAATCGTCTACACATAAATGCTCACTTACGGCATGCAAACTACTACTAATCTATTTCATTATTTTCATTTATTTTGCTTAAATCACAGGGACTGGCTACATCTGTTTTAGAGGACTGATTGTACAGTGCCTCCAATATTGTAAATCTACTGTGGCAATAAATGATTAGCCAGAAGAAGTCAAAAGAAAAGAGAGAAGAATGCTGAATTTCTGGAAAGAGTTCTCACGTGACATATAAAAATGATATACTAAATGACTAAATGAATTATGTAAAAATTCTAAATGAGCTCTGAAACTTTTTTACATTAGTATAAAATAATATAGAATATCAAAATCCATTTCAGAAATTTACCACAGTTCACTGTTATGTTTTTCACTTCAAGTAAAACTCTTCTAAAGTTTCCATAATTAAAGGTATTTCAAAGTGTCTTATATGTAAGTACATACAAAGATGTCCTAACACAGTGTCTTATTTTATCTGTCTAGTGTCTTTTTTCCTCTTTCACCGCTATCTCGAGAACATCTGCTCCCAAATGCATATGGTTCTCTTAAGCTGGAAACCACCATACTCAATTTTCTTTGTCACGATGATTGTTCCAGATATGGGAATCTGACCCACGTGGGAAACACCAGAATGCTTCACTAAGGATGTTAAACATATTTTCTCCTTTAGGTCGAGAGTGTAAAACTGAGCCTCAAAGCAGCCAGCAACTTCATCCTTTGCATCATAGAATGGCATGAGGAAAGGTCAACTTTCAGAGAAAAGCTGAGAAAAGACGTGGAAATTAAACAGGCCAGAGGCTGGCATTTCCTCAGGCAAGATCTACATTTGAATTTCTCAGTATGGCAACCAGTAAATATTGTTTGGTTTTGAGTTTGTTTGTATAGTTTTCCATCTCTTACCAGTGAAAAACACTGCCTTATCTTAGACAGAGTTAAAGAAATACCACCTTAAAAAATTGCACCCTAGATGTAATGAAAAATGAATGTTAAAATTATTTAATATTGTTTTTAAATTAACAAAAACTAATTTAGGCATAAGGGAACATAAAGACTAAATCACAATAACTCATGTAATGGCTGGTCAGCTTAAGAAATAAAACAAATTCAGACAAAGCCAATAAGATAATCCTTCCCCAATTGCTTCCCTCTCTCTCACCCCTGAAGTAATCATTATTAATTTGATTATTATAATTACCTTGCTATTTTAATTAGATAAGTATAATTATATGTATTATATGCATGTATACACACACACACACACACACACACACACGAATCCTGAAGCAGCAGGCAAAGTCTTAGCTCTTCTCACTGTATTAAATTATAAACCTGATACAAGATGTCATCGTTTATTTCCTGAATATTGCAACAAGTATTTCGAGGTATTTCTTATTTGACCCTTGTTTCCCTTAAGAATATTCTCAAAAGAGTAATTGGGATCATTCTTTTAAAACTTGCGCCAGATTGTTTCATTCCTCAGCTCAAAACCCTCCAATACTGTCCCAAACCACGTTACGAGTGAGAGTTCTTGCAGTGTTCAACAAGCCTTCTATCCTCTCTCTGACCTCATCACCTACCGTTCTCTCTATTGCTCACTTCACCAGGGTCATACTCTCGCGGGAGGTGCTGGGCAGCCGGGAATGTTATTTGTAGGATTCACACAGCTCTCTCTCTCATTGTTTTCAGTGTTTACCTAATGTTATCTTCTTGTGAGGCCTTTCCAGATAACATTATTTCCAACATTTTTTTTGCAAACTGCAGATGCTCAGAATTGAATTATTCGTATTAATAAATTCACAGCACACAAGCACCCAATTAACGTCTGTCTCTGCATGAACCTGTATTTGTTTGGTACTTTGTTTAGTTTATATTTAGTTTATGTTTAGCTTTTCCCTTTCATCTTACTAACTTCATCATCTTCATTACCCTCCCAACCAAAGGCAGCCCATATTGGATATTTCATGTATTTCCTTTCAATCCAACTTCTATGTATTTATTTATATGAATGTTTACAAAAAGGAATATTTGTGAGACTATCTAGTTTGGCTTTCTATGTTTTATTCTTAACTAAAATAATATGCTATGAATCTCACTATTTTTACTAATTTATTTCCCACTCAAATCTACGTTTTTGAAATGTATTAATTTCATTATATGTAGATCTAGATTTTTTTTTCTGACAGTTGCATAGTATTCCATTATCTGCATATATTTTATGTATCTGTTCTTCTAGTTCTGGAGAAATAAATATACTGCCTCTAGCTTTTTACAACCACAAAAAACTGGAAAGCATTTTTTTCCTAATGCCTTTGTAAATGTTTACTTACCAAATAATTTAAGTTTCTTCAGTATTATTTTATATTTTATTTTTGCTTTTAGCATCACAAAACAATTATTCTTTATTGTCCTAGAACAGTGGTCCCCAACCTTTTTGGCACTAGAGACTGGTTTTGTGGAAGACAATTTTTCCACGGATTGGGGACTGGTGCGGGGGAAGGTTTCAGGATGAAACTGTTCCATCTCAGATCATTAGGCATTAGATTCTCATAAGGAGTATGCAGCCTAGATCCCTCACATGTGGAGTTCACAGTAGGGTTTGCATTCCTAAGAGAATCTAATGTCACTGCTGATCTGACAGGAGGCAGAGCTCGGGAGGTGATGCTCACTTGCCTGCCACTCACCTCCTGCTGTGTGGCCTGATTCCTAATAGGCCATGGACCAATACAGGTCTGTAGCCCCAGGGTTGGGAACCCCTGTCCTATAAGAAATAAAGCTTTCAAAGTTACACACTAAGAAATTATTTCATATATCTCTGTACCTCACTATCTTCAAATCTCTGAATCATTTCAGCTCATAGTTTGACAAAAGAGATAGAACTTAAAAAGATCATTACAATTACCGCATGATGGATGCAGTGACAGAGACCCTGAGAGGAACAAGAGTAAGCTTCCTTAACAAAGCCAGCTGGAGAGGGCCCACAGCTAATTTCTTGAAAGAGGTAAGCTGAGGGGTGGGTCTCAAAGGATGAACAGGTGTGTTCCAGGATCAAGCATTTTGGGGAGGGGTGATCACATTAAGCAAAGAAAACAGCAGGAGCAAATGTAACAAGAGGAACTGCAGAGCCTGTGTGGAAGACTCCACACAATTTCGATATAATCAGATGTAAATTGGGAGAAAGGACATGTTAGGAGACGAACCGGAGAAGTAGAAAGAGGGGCTGATTGTGTTCAACCGAGCTAGATTAATGTGGTTGATGGGGCCCATAGAAATATTTCATGCTAGAGAATGACAAAGTCAGATTAGACAGGGGCTGTAGAAGAGATTTGAAGATGATGATAATTCATCTTCAAAAACTCTCGAAGGTATATTAGGAGATCAGTGTGGACACGAGGCATTGCTGGTGGTGAGACGTGATGAAAACCTAAACTTAGGCTGCAGTTAGGATGAAAAAATGCGAAGAGGTTTAAGAAATACGGAAGAGGTTAAATCTGCAAGGATTTGGCAACTGTCCAACTGTGGAAATGAGACAGTGATTAGAAGAATAATGTAAATGAAACCAAACCTGAGATATAAAATACAGGAGGAGAAAAAATTTACAGGTTAAGAGCCATAGTATTTTCAGCTGGGTGCGGTGGCTCACACCTGTAATCCTAACACTTTGGGAGGCCGAGGTGGGTGGATCACAAGGTCAGGAGTTTGAGACCAGAATGGCCAAGATGGTGAAACCTCATCTCTACTAAAAATATACATATATAAAAGAAGAATAAAAACTAGCTGTTCGCGGTGCCAGTCACCTGTAATCCCAGCTACTTGGGAGGCTGGGGCAGGAGAATCACTTGAACCCAGGAGGTAGAGGTTGCAGTGAGCCGAGATCGTGCCAGTGCACTACAGCCTGGTGACAGAGCGAGACTCCATCTCCCACCCCCGCCAAAAAAAAAAAGAAAAAAATCCAGCCATAGTATTTTCTTCTATTCCCTAGCAAAACAAACAAACAAAATTAAAATTTGATATATTTTTCTTTACGAATAAATTTGTATATTTAGAGTTTTAAATGTTCTTATAAGTTTATATTTAAAACATTAACAAATTATTCTTAAACAACTGTGTTTAACATAAAACTGTATATTTCTATTACATGTCTCCATGTTATCATGTTTGCCATTACAACAATTCAACCTAGATTGATTCTAGATCATATCTTTGCAAAATGAATTATTAATGACTCATTAATTAAAAAAGACACAACATTTAAAAGCAAGTTTTAAAATAACTCAATAATTTCACTTTGTTCTACTGTTTTAATCCATGCCACAATTATTTCCAGGAACATTTTAGTAGAATATTTTATTTAAAATATATTTAAATACTTTATTAAGAAAACTATGAACAAGAAAATGATTAATTTTGGTTCTATAAAAGTTTAAAATATCACATGACATGCAAGACAAGTCTCAATCTGAGATTTCTAATCCATGTTCCTGAAGTCACAAAAAAATGACATTCTGAAAATAGATCATATTCAGAGCTCTAAAATACTCATAAACCAATGAGCAACAGCTTATATTAATTTTACTCATATAAACTCATGGCTGACTATAAAAAATACTGTAAATTGGCTGAGAAATATAGCAGTCTCAACATTAAACTAAATTGCACAATTGACCTAAATTTTGACCCAGCCAAGTTATCATTAATTAAAAGGAAATGAACTCAAAACTATCAGACTATCAAAAGTAATAAACACTTGAAGAAAAAGCTGTCTTGAAAATAAATTGTTGAGAAATAGTTCCTGTTCATTTGGACTCTTGCAGTAACTGAAATCATTATAAACTACTTTTTCCACCAATTAAAATAGAAGTCAAATAGAGCATGCTTCTGGTTAACTAAACACAGAACCACAGAATGTGAAATGCACTCAGGCACTTCAGCACCAACAAGTGGCTTCGACCAATACATCCATTTCTCTGATATAATGTAGCATTAATGAATGAAAGAAATGTTTTTTAAAAAGCAAAATTATCACTCATTTAAATTCCTCACTCTAGAAGATGGAGTATTTTGATAAATTACATTTCTTCTTGTTCAAGAAATTCCTTAATGTTCTCAGTGAACTTTGTGAAATGCATATAGCAACATTTAAGTCTTTCCAAATATTGAATTGTAATTTCTTTTGATTAAGCTGCTTTTCAGATCTTATGGTAGCATTCTGAATTTCTGATCTGTTTTTATATCACAAAATAAAAAGTATTAAACAAATTCTTCCACTGTTTCCAGGATATACCCTAAATGTTTTAATTAAAAACATCAAATCCTTCTTCTAGACTTGTTTGCCAGTGATTTTCTGCCTTTACTGAGAGTACTCTGTACACACACTCACATACTAATCAGAAAATGAAAAAATCTAATTGAATCAATTCTTTAAGTAATGTAAAATTGTGTATTTTCATAACATGTCTCCATGTTATCATGTTTGCCATTATAACAACTCAACCTAGATTCATTCTAGATCATATTCTTGCAAAATAAAGTGACTTGTTAATTAATAAAGACAACTTTTAAAAGCAGGTTTTAAAGTAACTCAATCATTCTATCTCGTTCTATTCTTTTAATGTGTACCACAATTATTTTCAGGAGAATTTTAGTAGAATATTTTATTTAAAATGTATCTAAATACTTTATTAAGAAAACTATGAACAAAAAATGATTAGTTGTATGAAAGTTTAAAAGAGCTCTTGAAATGCTAGACAAATCTCAATCTGATACTGTTGAGCCATGTTTCTAAAGTCATAATCCTAAAGTCACAAGAAAACCACATTCCAAAAATACGTCATATTCAGAGTTTTAAAACACCTGCAAAACAATGAGCAACAGCTTATATTAATTTTACTCAGACAAACTTGTGGCTAGTTATAAAAAATAGTTGAATCCATTAGATTGATAGAATTAGATTCTTAAATTGAGGAAGGATCAATTAGAAGAATCTAATTGAATTAGATTCTCCCATATTTGAAACAACAGGTCAATGCCACATTTATAAAGTTAGGAGAGCAAAATGTGGCCAGGTACAGTGGCTCATGCCTGTAATTCCAGCACTTTGAGACAGAGGTTGAGTGGATCACCTGAGGTCAGGAGTTAAAGACCAGCCTGGCCAACATGGTAAAACCCCATCTCTGCTAAAAATACCCCAAAATACAAAAATTAGCTGGGTGTGGTGACAGGCGCCTGTAATCTCAGATACTGAGGAGGCTGAGGCAGGAGAATCACTTGAAACTGGAAGGCGGAGGTTGTAGTGAGCCAAGACTGCACCACTGCACTCCAGCCTGGGCAACAGAGCTAGTTTCTGTCTTAAAAAAAAAAAAAAAAAGAGCAAAATGAAAATATTCTACATAATTCAAACTCCAAATTACTCTTTTAACTCATCTTTAAGACCATATTGTCTTATAAAGCATAGTCAATTTCCTTCTTCTAAATCCTTCAAAATCATGTTCCAACAGTTTCCCTGAGTTTTAAAAATCACTTATATATTGCTCTCTGCTGTTAACATCTTTTCTGTTTAATCTTTCTAAATCAAACTTGTGTTTAACTAGTGATCATTTTACATGATGACCATTATCACACCTTTTCATCTTCATGATGCTGGTGCCTGAAGCTGTTTTATTTGCGTTTTGATTCTGAATCATTTTTCAGAATCAAAGAACCTCATTTGTCTTCCTAGATGACTCTCAGAGCTCTCTGTCCTGCATCTCCTACCTCTGCCTCTGCTTGCATTCCAGTCCTTATCTACTAAATTGCTTCCAAATGAGTCCCCCAACTTCAGATATGATCCTCTATAATCCATCCTTCACAGCCCCAAATCTGTGTAATTTTCCTTCCTAAAATCAGTCTATTATCTTCCAATTACCTAGCTACAGTGTGGAGTTTAAGTTCCTCCTCACAGCCTCAGATATTTCATAATTTATCTGAACCATGACTACTTTCCAATCCTATCTTCCACTGCTCCCTCCAGTGCAGAACTATGCTACAACCAGGCAGAAGTGTCCACAGGTTCACCAATATCACATAATTTCTCATATTGCAAAGGCTTTGACAATGATGTTTCCTCATATTGAAAGCCTTGCCAGTCTTCCTCAAACTACGAATACATATTACTTTTATTTTAAGAACTATTTTTAAAGAATATTCCTGCCAGGAAGGTTTTCCTTATCCATCCTAAAGCAGAGTACCTTAATATTCAACATTCATTCACATCTGTCAGAACTCTTATGCCAATTGTTCCTGTCTGTCCTACTAAACGGGTTCTTTCTGGCAGAGACACTGCATTAATAATCATCTGTAGATCCAGCTGAGCTTGTGAAAAAAGAAGCATAGTCAATATAAATTCAGAGTTACTATACTTATAAGTAAATTACGTAGTTTCTTTTTTTTTTTTCTTTCTTTTTTTTTTTTTTTGAAATGGACTTTCACTCTTGTTGCCCAGGCTGAAGTGCAATGGCGTGATCTCAGCTCACCGCAACCTCCTCGTCCCACGTTCAAGTGATTATCTTGCCTCAGTCTCCAGAAGGAGGCTGGGATTACAGGCTTGCGCCACCATGCCTGGCTAGTTTTTTATTTTTAGTAGAGATAGGGTTTCTCCATGTTGGTCAGGCTGGTCTCGAACTCCTGACCTCAGGTGATCCCCCACCTTGGCCTCCCAAAGTGCTGGAGTGACAGGCATGAGCCACTGTGCTCAGCCTTAGTTTTTAATTGAAGTAATAATCTCTCTGAGTTTAGTTTTTAAAAATAGATGAACCATCAATTAGAATATACACACACACACACACACACACACACATATAATCATTCAATATGACAATATCATAATAAAATGTGTAAGATAAAGCCCTGCTACTGCTACTTAGCATTCTATAACATCAACAATACTTGTCTGGGCTTCAGAGTGCAATGTAAATTAGAGATAACACAATAGTGTGCTATTTCATGGATAAGTAAGCATTTGCTTTGGATGATAATAGCCTAAGATTGCATCTGCTTAGTGCAGGACAAAAGATGACTTAAGTAGATAGCAATTCTTTTTCTGAAGTAAAAGATTTAAACAGAATAATCCACTCCACCCCACCTCCCCCAGTTTTTAGTGGTGCAAAGCAAATAATAGAATATATTGATTATGTTAGAGACTAGCAGCCGACATCTAATAAGCAGTGGTGTACTTTCCTCAGAGTCTATTATCTCATGTCCATACTGCTTTCTTATCTCTAAAACTGCTTCCTGAAGGGAAAGTAATACTTGGTTGACCAGATGCTTCTTTTGTGAAATGTGCTGATCTTTTCTTTTTCCAGTTTTACTTTTTTACTCACCTGTAAAATATTTTCTAATACAGAAAATTATGTAGATTTCCAGCATTTTCTAGATATAATAAATTTAAAAATTACCATTAGAGAAAGAAATAAACTAAAAGGTGGGAAAGTGAATTGTCGTCAATAAATTTTGTCATTTTTAAAAATTCTGATTTTCTTTCTTCCTGAACATTTATAAATATATTTAAAAAATCTAAGTGAACTGGAAAAAGAAGTTAAAAGTTAAAAAGTTTGAATTTCATAGACTTCTTTTTCCCCAGAGATTATGTACTTTACATCATAACAGTTAGGTTTTTTTTTTTTTTTTTTTTTTTTAAAGAGAAAAAACTTTATACAACAATGGTGCTATCAAAAGTCTTTAATGAGTATGTCAGATAAAAAGAGTACCTAATTGTAATATGGACCACTGAAGAGTTTTAAGATAATGGATATTTATAATAATTTAGGGAAGTAGTAGAAAATTATTTACTTACTTCAAGTAACACCAATTTTTTCTTTTTCCTTTTTTTTGTTTTTTGAAACAGAGTCTCCCTTTGTCACCCAGGCTGGAGTGTAGTGGCATAATTTCAGCTCACTCCAGCCTCCACCTCCCTGTTCAAGTGAGTCTCCTGCCTTAGCCTCCCGAGTAGCTGCGATTATAGGCACACACCACCATGCCCAGGTAATTTTTGTATTTTTAGTAGAGACGGGTTTCACCATGTTGGCCAGGATGGTCTCGATTTCCTGACCTCATGATTTCCTGAGCCTCAGCCTCCCAAAGTGCTAGGATTACAGGTGTGAGCCACTGCACCGGCTAATATTTCTTATTACTATGCAGTTTGGTTCCTATCACTTGTTTTCCATTTCTTCATATATCAAAAGGTTAAATAATTTTATGGCTTTTTTTTTTTTTTTGACAAGGTTTCACTCTGTCATCCAGGCTGCAGTGCAGTGGCATGATCTTGGCTCACTGTAACTTCTGCTTCCTGAACTCAAGCAATACTCCCACCTCAGCATCCGAAGTAGCTGGGACCACAGGGGTGTGCCACCACACTCACACCCAGCTAATTTTTTTTTTTTTTTTTTTTTTTTTTTTTTTTTTTTTTTTTTTTGGTAAAGATGGGGTTATGCCATGTTGCCCAGGCTGGTCTTGAACTCCTGAACTCAAGCAATCTGCCTGCTTCAGCCTCCTGAGGTGCTGGGATTACAGGCATGAGCCACCCTATCCCATCACCATTTTATACGTTTTATGATTTCTTTTTTTAAAAAAAATAAAATTTCACATATCACTTATCTCAACCCTTTATTTTACCTATCCCATAGTCAAATTGCTAAGAGAAACCCACTGTCAACTATTTCTTAAAAATCTGTTTCTTGGTTTTTTTAACATTCATATTTCTTAAAATAATTTTGTATTGCTTTTATAATATATTGGCTTTTTAAATTTTCGTAGATGATTTAGCCTTTCTCATCCTTGTCATACATTAGAATCTTGATTAAACTAACATTTGGAATTTATATTAATTTGACTAATATTTTTCGGTTCTGAGAAAATTTGGTTATTACATGGCAAACTTTACTGGATTTTAATTTTTTCCTTAAGTTATTAATTGCTTTGTTTCACAATTTGCTCAGCTTTCTACATACCTATCTCTAATTGTTCTCAACAAAAGAGCAGTAACTCCCCTCTTAACACTATTTTTCACTTGGCCAGACACATCAAGAGACTTTTGTCAATTCTCTTCTCTCCTGCAACAGCACCCCACCCACGTGCAGCCTAGAACTCTCCATGTATTTTTGTTTTTGAAACTCGTGTTGAGGTGGAGATGTTGAAGAGAAGGAAGATTCACATTCTTTGCCAGCACTATCTGTAATGTTCCCTGGCTTTGACCTTTCCACCTGGGTTTTTAAAGGGAGTACCTAGGTATGTGTCTAATGCTCAGGTGAAGATGTGAAGTAGGATTAGCTCGGGTTTTGAGTTCCAGCCAAGTAGATGGGCACTCTGCAGCAGCTGCCCCCATGTGTTCAGAACACGAAACCACAGCTTGTCTCTTGTGCTAGTGCTTGGTCACAGTGTGTACCGGTTCACCTCTCTGGAGACAAACACCATTCTAATTTGGGTCTTCAGGGACCTGGTAATATGAATGAATTTCTAAGTTTCTCTAGTTTCTCTAGAGGGCCGAGTTTTTTTTAAATTGGGCTACTAGAAATGTCTGAAACCCCAAAATACATTGGAATCAAATACAGATTTTTAATAACTACTAATGAACTCTTCATATTTGATATTTGATCTCCATATCTTGATATTTGATCAGATTTTCTCAGGTGTTCTTTACGCCTGCTGCAAGGCTATTATCTGTAAATTCTCCTTATCTCATCATGGAAGTCCTGTCTTCTCTGTGTCTCTTGATTCACAACGTATTGAGTGTGGGGGTCAGGGTGTGCTAACATGTGGTTAATTCTTTATTCCGGTGGAGCATATGTTCAAGAAGCTTCCTGAGATAGGTAGCATGGAAAGTAAAATTTTTGTACTTAGCCTTCTCAAAAATCATTTCATTTTACTTTTATACTAGATACTTTATGTACAGATTTTTAGTTTACAATCCTTTCCATTTAAAACTTCAAAGGCATTAATTATTATCCTCTTTCCTTTTAAGCCTCTATTATTGCTGCTGAGATATTGTTTGAATGCTTTTCTTCTTTGTAGTTAATGCATATTAATTAATTACCTTGAGAAACGTTGAGCATCCTCCCTGCGTCTCTTGTTTTCCGAATTACTATGATGTTGTCCCATGGTGCAAGTCTCTTTTCATTTCTTGTCTTTCTAATGTGGAGATTTGTTTTCTTCAGTTTAAAGAAATGTGCTACATTTTGAATAGCATTTCTTTTTTATCTCTCTTTTCTGTGGAATTACTACTAGATAGAATTTGAACCTGATAATCACTTAATTGTTTTTTAACGATTATGTTTGTTTGTTTGCTAATTTCTCTTCAGTGAAGTCATTTTCACTAACATGCTAGTTCATTTCTGTTTTTGTTTGTTTGTGTGTGTGTTTGGGGGGGAGGGGTTTGAGACAGAGTCTCACTTTGTCACCCAGGCTAGAGTGCAGTGGCACAACCTCAGCTCCCTGTAACCTCTGCCTCCAGGGCTCAAGCAATTCCCCTATCTTAGCCTCCTGAGTAGCTGGGACCTCAGACATGCACTACCACGCCCAGCCAAGTTTTGTATTTTTTGTGGAGATGGGGTTTATGCCATGTTGCCCAGGTTGGTCTTAAACTCCTGAGCTGAAGCGATCTGTCCTCCTTGGTTTTCCAAAGTGCTGGGACAAGAGACATGAGACACTGCACCTGGCTCTTCAGTTCATAATTTTTGACCATGTTTGCTCTTGTTCGTTTGTCCTTTTTTTTTAGCAAAATGTGGGAGATCTTTATTTAGGACAGTGATCACTTAGTAATCATATAAGTTACAATATTGTAATCTTATAGTTTACTCATTGCCTTTGTTTTTGGTTTATTTTACTATAGAAATGTTGTTATTATTTGTAAACAAAAATGTCTATTATTTATTTGATGGTTTATGGCTTTTTATCTTGCTTAGGACATTGCCCCAATATTCCACCAAGCTTGTACAAATCTTGTTTGGATTTCCTTCAAACATTTTTATTATTTCCATTTTAAACTTCACCTTCTTAATAGACCTTAAAATTATTTAGTATATGTTAGTGACTAGAAGTCTAATTTTCTTTTCTTACTGAAGAAATTTATGGGAGAACTATTTGATAAACAAATCAACTTCTATGGAATGAAATCTCTGTTCCACTGGAATTTATAATAATCATTTACTTTAAAACCATATTTGGACTAGTTAAGTTATCCATTTGTCCATTTATCTATTTGTCCATTTTGTGTTAATTTAATGTTATCTTCAATACAGAAATTTTACAGAAATTTTTAATATGTGATAAAACAAGATTTTAAATATTTTTTTGGCAAGCTACATAGCACCTGTAATGTAAATAGTGCTACTGGCTGATTGGCTATAATCATTAAGTGTTGGATGTTTTCCTTCCCAAACCATTTAAGATAGTCTTACAAATTTAAAATGATTTTTTCATGAAATAGCTCTGTAACTATCAATATCAAAGTAAAAATGTTGATAAGTACAATGGCAAGAGTCAGGTGATGTTAGATTAGCTATCTGTAGATTCTATTTAATAAGTTGGCTATAAAACTCTACTTGAATGGTTTTATGGTTCTAGGTCTTTGTTTCCTTGACTATATAAAGTGGAAATTATTATTTCAATTATTCCATGTCTATATCTCCTACTGTCTTGTGACAAATGAACCAGATAATGTGAAAGCATTTAGAACAAAATAAACATTATGTATTTGTGATATTTACATATCTTTTGTTAATTTTTTACATTTATACTAAGAAAATATTCTTGGCCTTTATTTGTTCAGTGTTACTTGCTAAGTTTTAGTATTCTTATCTTGATTCAAAAGCCTCTCTCTCATAAGTAAATCACAGCAACAACTCCCAGTGCAACCATTTCAGGGACTTCTAGGTAAAGAAGACATTTTGAAAAATATTGAAAACTGCTATTTCAAGATATTCTGGGCTTTATATCAAACAACTGACAATTCTTTGATGTGTGCTAAGACTAAGAAATACCCAAGATCACTTCTAGAAATTTAATTCATTTAACTTTTTAATGGTCAATCAATACCCTCCAGAGATGAATCTGGCTTAGATTTAAGACAGACTTAAAAAAATATTTCAATAACAGGGTATTTTGCAGTAGATGCCATTAATTTTAAATTCCCAGTGAGTAATCTAGGACTAGAAATAAGTGACACTAAATTTTAGATTCAGGTAATTTAGGAAAATGTGATAAGGTGATAAGGTCCAGAGAAACTACCTCCAAGTAGGGGAAGGCTTTCCCCTTGCACCCTCCGCTCTAGCTTCACTGAACAACTTTCTTCCTATATAACACCAATCTTTTCTTTCATCTGTGTTATTCCTCATGTTGTTCTTCAGTCTGAACTTGGCCTCATTCATTACCACATGTCTAGACCTTGTTCAACTTTCAAAGCAGTCACTACTTGCAACCTCTTTCACAAAACCATGCTCCCCACCATCACTTCTACTGATGCGGCCATGCTGTTTAATGCTGAAACTCCAAAGCACATGATTTTCCCTCTGGCTTATACATTTTTATCATAATTATTCTTTGCATCATGGTTATTAAAGGCCCTTCTCAGGATGACTGTTAACGTATGCAATAGGCATGGTACAGTCACCAACCAATCTGAACAGACACTGGCTATGCACGCCTGGTTTGGCAAGCAGGCCTACTGGCTGCTGATCAGCATATGCACTGAACTGATCTCTGTAAAATCCAAAGTGTTAATATGGTGTTTTGCATAGAATAGACACACTCATATACGGCACTAATAAACTTTGGAAACGTAAGAAAGGTAGTATATGTGATGGGAAAAATAAGGCAGCAAGGTCACTTATTTGTGGAGTGAATTATTAGACACCATGATAATAGCTGTTATTATACTCTAATTAATTGAGGTGTTTCATATCTTTTCTTTGAGAGTAGAGCCTAGCAAATTTCTAGAATGTTCGAGGTTTATTTGCTCTGGAAACTGAATTTCCATTCTTACTGAAACTAGCTTGAATTTTACAAAGATACTTAAGATAATAAAATTTATTAGGGTTATTTGTTCTTTAAATGCATGCAGCAAAGAAAATTAAACTTCATGGGAAGTTGTGATTGTAATACTTGTTAAAGATGATGAACACCTGGTTTAGGAGACTTAATGGAGCAAGGCAGCTACTACATGGGTGCTCACTGGCAAAAATAACAGTATTAAATACATCCATCTTAACTAATGGAAGAGCTAGCTAGCTTATCTTAAAAGATGTAATGAGATGTTTTTAGTGTAAATTGGGAAAACACTCATCTGTACAATTTGAAAGTCTAATTGGTTTGATTTAATCTTAAAGAAAAGTGGTCTTGTATAGCTCTCACTGTCAACAAATGCACAGTATTTTATCAATCCTGAATAATAATCACTTCTTTGGATGGGATCCAAATGACTCTGTCTCATATATACTTTCAATTTAATAATAGCTACAACTTAAAGGATGTTAACTGTAGGCCAAACACAACAATTATTTGTGCTTTACATTATGCGCTTAATTAAATTGTGGAAATTCAACAATTGATTAGTGGAGTTAGTCCAAAATGGTACTACTGTTTTTTACCAGAACTTAGGTGGGATCCCCAGAACCTTTCATAGATCTCACATCTGACCCATTGAACTAATCTCATGCTTGAATTAAAATTTATGAGCAACTTCTATAAATAAGGTAAAACATTATTAGAGAAAATGTCTAAGTGGAAAATTATTTTTTTTAAATCAGAAGCAGAATAAATAGACTTGCTTAATAATAAGAAGAAGGTCATGGCTATTTAACGGTAAAAATACTCAATACCATTCTCAACAGAAAATTGCAACCCCACAAAACATTACTTTTTACATTCTGAGCCCTATAAAGCAAAAAGAAGAATAAAAATTTTATGTGAACAAACTATCTAAAAGTGAGTACTTAAAATCTATTATATACTCTGGATTAAAGTATGCTATCCTAAAGCAAATCTTTGTAGATGAATATTTCTTAGAGTGGACTAAGATGTTCATAAAAAAAGGGCTGAAATGAATAAAATAAGTACTTAAGATGAAGTAGAACATTTCAAGGACCTATAATGTCAGGAAAACTGTGCTTATCTACAGAGGCACAGTTTTTCTGATGTCCTGGTGACGGATTGAATGGAGGAAAAACACAATCAGAAAAACTGTATATTTTGTCTAAAAACAAACTGAATTGACTCTTGTCCCCCCCAACCCCCCACCCCGCCATTAAATTGGCTGTTTATGTTCACTGGCAATAAAAAGAAGTAAAGGTAATTCTTTGGATCACTCAAAACAAACAAAATATAGATTATACATGTATCTCAAGTACAACACAAAGTTAATGCTATATTTCTATGTGAACAAAACAAAAGCTTGCACTTTGAATAGATGTCTTCTATACACATGGATACAGGGAAGGAACTATCACACACCGGGGCCTGTCGAGGGGTGGTGGGATAGGGGAGGGATAGCATTAGGAGAAATACCTAATGTAGATGAAGGGCTGATGGGTGCAGCAAACCACCATGGCATGTGTATACCTGTGTAACAAATCTGCACATTCTGCACATGTACCCCAGAACTTAAAGTATAATAAATGTAAAAATAAAAAATGCTAAAATAAAAAAATTGATGTGTTCTCCTATTGCAGAGAGCAAATAAATTCTTAATCATTTTCTCCCCACTCTGTTTATATATTCTTATGTAAAATTGTTTCTGAAAGTTTAATATTATTGCAGTTTCCTTCTCCATATTATTAACTATCTTTTGTATTTCTCTTATAGAGTGACTTTTGCCCAATTCATATAGATATGTAGATTATAAAATTTGATTATTGTCAAATATTAATAGTAACTCAGTCAAAAACAACTTATCCAAAATGTTGCTACCAAAAGGGCACTCGACTATAAATGACTCGCATTATATTACAGATTCCATCTTGTTCCCATCCTCAACCCCCGGCCCTCTGCTCAATAACTAATCTGAGATCAACTGTTGATCAGGGTCAGTTCACTAAAGGGGAAACATATTGACTCACAAGTTTAAATAAAACTAAAGTAGCCTCTGATTGGCTCTTTCTTGGAAAACAAGCATGTTTTGTGTGGGACTGACACGAAAGAAGAAAGCAGTATTAGGATGAACAATTTCTGTTCATTGACAGCTGTTAACATTTCTACCAAAACAATTTTATTATAAACTTTAAAGAAAGGTAAAACTAAGTAGCTAAAACTATGCATGAATTGCTTTTCTGTATATTTAAATTCTAGAGTAATATGAAAATTGACAGCTGCCAATTGTATAGGTAATCATATTTGTTATTCATTTACTCAACAAACATTCTCTAAGTAACTCTTTGGGTAAGACTGTCTGCTAAGTGCTGGGATATCAAGATGAGTAAACCCTATCTCTGATCTGAGAATTGTTCAGTCTTATGGGGAAGACAAAAATAGAAATAGGTAATTTAAATCAAGAAACAATAATAAAATATGCAAATTTTGTGAGTTGCGTGTATTAAGAACATAGCAGGAAAAGGAGGCAAAATGGGGAAGAGGGTGAATTAAGCGCAGGGCATACATAGTTTGATGTCTCCATGTAAAATATTGTGCTCTCAGGTGCATTCTTCAGTCTTTTCCTTGCTTACTTCTCAGAGTAGCTGCCCTGTACACTGTTTCCCAGACTTCTCTGTCAACTGGCTTCCAGTTGGATTTGATCAGGCACTGGCAGAGATTGGAGAATGGGAGGAAGAGAGAACTAGGATATTTTTCCCCATCCTTGACTGTCTCAGGATATATTTCTGGCATTGACTCAATCTCTTTCATGTTTCTTGCTCCCAGAAAGCAGGCTTGTCCTGATTTCGGCTCTCACTGTCCTCTAGCCTATGGTGACAGTAGCTTTTTCTGCTGCTTCACTATCCCCTATTTAGTTTCTCTGCTTCATTTATGAGTATATAATCAATTGTTAGTCATTTGTTTCCTCTATTTTATATATCTGGAACAGTTTCTGTTTTCCTGGTTGAACACAAATGCCTGACAGACTTAGTCTAAATTCCAGGAGTTTGGGACTAATCAACATATAATAGAGAGTTCATGAGCATATACAGAGATAGGGTAGGTAAAAGGATTGGTAGGCTGAGGGTGGAACCCTGAGGTATACAGCAACAGATAAAGGAAGGATAGCCTTTGAAGGAGTTCAAAGATTAATTTACAATTTTGAGTAGAACAAGAAAAATGTGGCATTCACTTAAGCCCCCAAGAAAACCTAGGTTTCACTTAGACCCAGCATTTCTCAGATGAGGTTTCTGAAGACAGAGAAATGAAGTCACATACCTAATAAAGACCAGAACTGAAACCTAAACCTGTTTCCCTGTGTAGTGTTCTTGTGATAACACACCCGTAATCACTCTAATAGTGTGACATTTCATGTCATTTTTACCTGTTCTGACCTTGTTCTATGTGTGCACTTCAGTTTCCTTTTATATAAATCTAATATATATTATTTACCTCATGAGTAATTAGAATAAAGTACTTAGAATAGTTGAATGTATTGAGAGAGGTTGGAACAATGCATGAAGAACAATAGAGCTACTACATTTTTTATTTTTTTGAGATGGAGTCTTGCTCTGTTGCCCAGGCTGGAGTGCAGTGGCACGATCTTGGCTCACTGCAACCTCTGCCTCCAGGGTTGAAGTGATTCTCCTGCCTCGGCCTCCTGAGGATTACAGTCATGTACCACCACATCCAGCTAATTTTTGTATTTTAGTAAAGACAGGGTTTTACCATATTGGCAGGCTGATCTTGAATTCCTGACCTCATAATCTGCCCACCTTGGCCTCCCAAAGTGTTGGGATTTCTGGCGTGAGTCACCATGCCTGGCCAGGGCTACTAGATTTTATCACAGTATTATGAAAAGTAAGCTAGTCATTGTACAGCTTATAGATATTCTTTATATATGTTTGCTGAAGTTAAGGATTTTTTGCATTTGGTAGTAATTTACTATTTGTTTAATAAAACCAAATTTGAAATTAGTATTTTGAGAAGTTAGTTTAGTAATTAATTTTTCCATAAAAGGATTTTTACACCATTAGTTTCTTCTCAGCTTCATGTATTTAAGAATTTCCATGGAGTTAAATGAGGTTCCATGATTGATTTTCTATTTGTATGATATTTTAAATAAAATACATCTTTTTAATTTCAAGAAGATTTCCCTCCCACCTGGGGAAAGTCTTCTGAGTCTTTTTGTGTCATCTTCTCGTTCTTTCTCTTTTAAATTTTCAGTACCCCAAGGTACTTTAAAGTTAAACACAAATGAGAGAATTGGGAAATTGTTAAATGAATGCAAAGTCATTCTCATTTAATAGATGATGATGTCTAACTATCTATTGCTTTTACCTTTAGTTTGTAACATTTAAATTCATGTTAAAAGAAAAACAACTACTCAACACTTATACTGTAGAATGCAGATTCAGCTAAAATTCAATATTGCAAATTTGTACTTACCTTCTGTGTCTGCTAGTCCTACTCCTACCCCTGGCTGTTTTACAGGCTCTTGTCCATTCTGTCCCATCTTCCCTCTGTTTAAAAATAAAATAAAATGATATATTCAGTTATGATCTCATGAATTCAAAGGAGGCTAAGTTTGCATAAATAATATTACATTGAAAGTAATGACAAAAACCACAATTGTTTTGTTCCAACCTAATATTTTTGTACTTGCAATAATTATTTGAATGGCACATATACACATAGTTAATTGCTCCATATCATCATTTTAAAATGTGAACTTGTTTATTATTCCTATTCAGGTCAAACAATATTCCTCAAAATTCAGTAATTTTTATTTGTAGGCTCATTTATCAATAAATAAGAACATCATGACATTTCTAAATTTTGTTTTAGAAGTTTTTATTTATTTCTAACTCAAAAATGATAAAGGGCTTTATATTTTTATACATTGCACTGATGAGTTATTCTAGTTTTTTTTGGTGAGAAGAGCCATATTGAATTAAATAATATATAAAAGTGATACTGTAATAGAAGATTTCTTATTTCATGTATTTTATTTTATTTCAGTTCTTTCCTGTGTTTTCTGCTGTGTTGCACAAACTGGCTTTTGTAGTCAGCCACATTGCTTGGTCTCCACTCCTGGCTTTGCTGTTTCCTGCTGTGTGTAATCTAAGGCAAAGTACCTGGTCAAGACTGTTTCTCCTTTTGTGATATAAAGATAATATTAGCTACATTTTGATTGTGAAAAAAATTTCATCAAAAATGCATTAAAAAGGTTTAACAGAGTGTTTGAGAAATAATAAGCTTTCAATAAATACAGCATATTAGTAGGTAGGTATGCTTATAGTAGCCTTAGAATTCAGCCAAAATCTGCTAATCACTTTCAGTTTTCAGCTTCAAACTTTTCGTATAGTCAACTAGATGAAGAATTCATGATACTTTGAGCATTGTAAGTTAAGAATGTTAATAATTTAACAGCTAAAGAACTGTAGGACATTTTTTATTTCTTCAGCTAGAGAAAAAGCTACATGGCATGTGAAAAAGTTTGGAATTTGCCTTTATATATACTTAGATAAGGTGTTTTAAAAAGATGGAATAAAAACTTAAGTGTTACAGAAGGATGCTTGAACAGAAGAGCATCTTGATGCTGTACTTTGTAGACAACACTTCTAGCATAGCATGATTTACGAACAATTAATTCTAACTTTCATAGGAAGTATTTGTTTTGTTGGACCTGCTGAAAAGATAACTGCATTTGTTTTTTAAAAATCTAATGATATCTTAGTTGAAAACTGCTCTAAAGGTCCTCTTATTTTACATCAGAGAAGGTGCTGAAATGTTTCTGCACATAATATAAGAGGAACATGTTAATTCAGAAATTATTTGATCTCGAAGGCCATTACTTTGTTCCATTATGATAATCCTAGGTTAAAGGTTTAAGCACAAAGTTTTATTAAGTGTTTATGTGAGGTACCAAGTTCATGCAAATTAAGCAATTTCCAACATTTCTGTTTTACCATATGTATGTTAAAGCATGATCTGCATGGTCGACATCTGCATACCTATTTAAACAATGAACAAAACTTTAGCATATGTAATTGCTTCATCAAGATTCAAGACAAGTAATTAAGTAAAAAAAAATAAAATAAAAAAGAACTCTGCTCGGTCTGTTAGCATTAGAGAGGAAAAAAAAGCTTAATAGCAACAATCTTACTTTTATCAGTACGGTTATGCTGGTAGAGAGAGCAAAACATAACTTGTTACTGAGCCACACTCAGTTGAAAGTGAAGGTCTTTTAGTATTTCTGATCTAGTAGATTAGAATACTAAAAAAATTAATAGTCTTAATACCAGGCTTTTTAAAAGTAGTTATTGTAAGTCTTAGTAATTGTAGTAAAACTACATTTTGATAATTTTTGGCTTTGTTCTTGACTCTTAGACTTCATATGTTAATGGCGATATCCAGCTAGTCTTTGCTTTCAATCAAAACTGTTTTTAATATAGATACTTAGCCAATATGTGCAGCAAGTACATTTTGAAGATTATACAAAAGCTTTTGCAGTATTGGGAAGTTAAATTAAGTGCAAAGGAAATGTAATGGTGGGTCATGTGAAGAATGTGGTTTCTCTGAATTCTCAATGACTACTCTTCAGCTCAGAAGATTTTGGCTATACATTTTATAATTTATGTTTTTAAACAACCACTAAATATTTGTTAAACACTTTTCCTAGCTCAAGCAATAATTGTATTAGATATACTGGGGCACATAAAAGAACTACCAAGTACTACTTCTCACACATATTCTATAAAGGTTTTCAAAAGTAAATGTTGGTTGTGCTCATATGGCAAAGCAAGAATCTCCTAGACAGTTGTGAGAAGGTTTGATTTACAAGAGAAAAAGGAAAATGGGAAAAAACAAAATTTCGATGTCGCATATATATAGAAAATACATAATCTATTTATCCTTCAGACATTGACAAATTAACATAGTTTACTCTTTGGAAGTTTTAACTTTATCATCAGTGTTAAATTACATATTTTTAAAGGTGCAGAACAATTGGAAGGATAACGAATTATGTGTGGTTCAAAACCTTTATAAATTTACATGACATTTACAGCTTAGTGAGAAATGTAATGAATTTGTAGAAATTCTTTTCTGTCAAATTGAATTATCGAAAGTCAAAGACTAATGGGATTAGATTTCTTTTAGAAAGAATGTCCAATAAAATAGAACTGATTAATTCCAAATAACTCTACTGAATACACAGACTAAGTCTCATGAAAGAAAAGAAAGCTAAGTTGGACAGGCGCTACAATAATAATTTGCTTAATTTAAATTAAATAAATGGAGTTTGAAACAACAAAATGAACACTTTTTTTTCACTGTAAAAATCCATTTTCCCTATTGCTTTGCTTTTATAAACTGAAACATTATCAAAATATTACAACTATGGTGGACATAAAAAATATTTAGAACAACCTTTATTTTAAAACGAAAAGAAATAGAAAATCTACCCCCTTAAGTCTTCACTTAGCATTGGAGAAAAACGAAAAAGACCCTTTCACAACTCAGCTCAGGGTTGGCAAGCTCTGCAAAGTGTCACTCAGTAAATAATTTTAGATGGGCTCTGTTCTAAGGACTTTATTCTTCTCTGTAGCACAAAAGCTGCATCAGGCAATGCAGAGGTCATAGGTACAGTTGTGTTCCAATACAACTTAGTTTATGTTCACTGAAATTTCAATTTCCTATAATTTTCATGTGTCACAAAGTATGACACTTGCTTTGTTTTTTTTTCATACACATTAAAAAATGGAAAAACCATTTTTAGCTCACAGGCCTTAGAAATCCAGATTATGCTGGATTTGCCCTGGCCTAAATACTGGGACCCAGGTGGTCCTGTGGTATTTTCAAAATGCAGAATAGTTAATGGGGAGGAGAAGGAAAGGTCAGGAATTTTCGATTTTGATACTGGAACAGACATAACCTACATATTTATCTTGAATGCCACCAATAGACCAAAGTGATTCTAACATATTTAGTCTACTTAAGTTTTGCGTTTGATTTGCAAAATGACTTTTTTTGAGGTTTAACATTATGAATGAATCTTATTCCAAGGGTACCTACTCAGGGACCTATCCATACTTGGTATTTGTTCTAGAAAGTATGGAAACACTTCAAAACCTTCAATGTTAATTGTAGAGGGATTTTTAGTTGAAAAGTCTTTATGATTATTCACTATGTCATCTATCTCATATATGAGATATGGATTCTTTGAATATGTTTAAATCTCTCCTGATTCAATGTATACATGTTTGTCTCAAACACCAGTAATATTTGTATTTGGTCATTATGTGATTAAAACATTACTGTGCTCCTGCAGAACTTTATCCTGGCATGGCTAAGTTATTGTTTTAGCAGTTTTTACATTAAATACAGATCATATTGATTAAGTAGTTCTAGTAGTGACTAACATTTATCCTTAGAATTAACCGGATTAACCCAATCTTCCTTGAACAATCTATTTTTACTTAGGCATTAACAGTTCAAGTGTCTCAGGGACAATGACTCATAATTGGATAATCATCTAGTTATTTCCTGTTAACTGCTGAGAATGCCTTACTCAGGATGCTGAGTAGGCTTGGTAGTAACAAAAAGAGACCCACTTACATCCTCGGAATAGGAAACAGATTAGTCTCCCCTGCAGTGCTGCTGCTTCCTTCACTGTCCACGCTATACCCACTGCCAAAGCTGCTGCCCGAGGAGCCGGTGGACACAGAGCTTTCTGCAGGCCGGTGATTGGGAGGCTTTGCTGCATGGTGTGGGAAGATTCAACACCACAGTTAATAAACGAAGCTGACATTGATCTACAAATGCATAATTATACATCTTCTTAATTTTCACGTAGAAAGAAACAGCTACTGAAGAATTCTACATTTTCAACCTGCCGTTTCATTTCCTTTACTGATAACACACAGCGGTAACAATACATTATTTTACTGTTTTTACTGGACGTCAAAGAAAAACAATCACCTTTAGGAAAAGAATATCTAATTTTTAGACCGAGTTAAATAGTATGTAACTATTTTACTATTATTATTTTTGTGGTTTCGTTGTACAGTATTGCAATAGTGATATGGTAAATAAATAAGAATTTTGCCTATTTCATGAAGAAAAGAGTTTAGAAAGACTTTGGTAGATAGAAATGGCAGTATAAAAAATTGCTTAATATTTTTCATATTACTAGATAATAATCTGTTTTTCTCCTTAGAAACAAAGATGCAAAATAGAATTTTAAGAAGTTACTGAAAAGTCTGTGTTTGTATGTGCCTCTGTCTACTATCTCCAGCAAGTTTTAAAAATTTAAGATACCTGTTTCCCTTCAGGCATTTCCTAGTTTATCATTAAGACTTGTTTCAAAAATTTCCTAAGTTTGACATTTGAATATAAAAATCCATATTACCATAGAGATGTTACAAATTTGTACAATAAATTATGCAGTTAGTACTAATATTGTTGGCAGATATGAGAAGAAATTTTGATGCAAACAGAAGGAAGATAAGGCAAGTGTTTCCTTTATTTTGCTGGGGAGAATTTTCTCTACTAAGTTTTTGAAATTGTTGATATTTGTCTTCTGCCAGGGAGAGAGAACTTTTTGGTCACACTGGTCTGGTTTTGAATTACATCTACTCTTCAGCAATTCTAAGTTGCTTTTCTCATTTGAAAACAGTGGAGTCAGTAATGCCTACCTCATAAAATTATGATTATGTGGAGTGGGATACATAGGAGTCAGTAACTTACTTTTCTTCCTCCTGTGATATTATATGCCAAATCCCCACTCTTCTCAAGGGCTTTGCCGTCAATGGCTGTTTCTTATTGTCTTTGAACTTAAATAGTCTCTGACAATGGATTTACCTCTATTCTCTTGTAAATCTAGATGTGTTCTAACCTACAAATCTACTTAGAGTCTTTCTTCTTCATAAATGCATCCCTACTCCATCAGGAGTTATTAGCCAGTTGGATAAATTTACACTACTGGGTAAATAGTTGATAATCATTTTATGATCCTAAGATATCTACATATTTCTTACGAATATGTATAAACACACAACAATTCTTAATCTGGTTGAATTTTATCAATATAATAACCAAATGAAGTGAAACACGTAAACGTTGTGTGGGAAACCATTTGAGGACAGGAAATTCACCATCAGGGTAGCTAGGATCAAGTCTTGCAAAGGATTTAACTTTTCCCCCATTTCTTCACTTTCCATTTCAGCAATAGCAGATCCTCTAAAGCCACAGAGAATTTTTGTACCTATTCCAGGGGCAGTATGATCCCTTCCCCAGAATAGGAAAATAAGAAATAATATTTTAATAATAAGTCAATTGTATATCAGATGTGTTTTAGTTAGAAATGGCTATTTAGAAAAAGGTGTTCCTAACTTACAGACATCTGATATGCAATTGACTAACTGAATTGAACGCTCTCAAACAGCCAGTCACCAATGAATTGCTAGTCGCCCATAGGACTACCTTTGTGGAAACAAAACAGTTATGTTTCTTGAATATTTTCTTTAACTTATGTAGAAGAAATCGAGATGATGTATTTAGTGTTAAAGAAGACTTCTTTCTTACTTTCTTTTTTTTTTTTTTTTTTTTAAAGACGGGGTTTCACCATGTTGGTCAGGCTGGTCTTGAATTCCCGACCTCAGGTGATCCGTCCACCTTGGCCTCCAAAGTGCTTGGATTACAGGCATGAGCCACCACGCCCGGCCCTAAAGAAGACTTCTTAAAAGAATAATTTAAAAAATGTAAAGGTAATATTAGTAGGATATAAAATTATAGACATATATAAAGTAGATTAAAATGCATAATCTACATAATGAGTCAGATCAGACAATTGATTATAAACAAAAGAAAGACGTCATACTTTTTGACTGGCATTATATAATCGAATTCATAGTTGTTAGTATGACATTGAATAGAAGACATTAATTCCATCGATTGGAAAATCACAATTTACTATTTTTAAAGATAAACCTTAATTAACAAACACTAATATTTAATCAATTTATATTTACTAAATTAAAATAATTTTCATTTAAGAGCAGCCTCACAATGAACAAAAATAGCTACACTATAAAAAGTCTTATTATTTACATTTGAAAATAGTCCATCCTTTCTTTTGTCAATTTTGGTTTTACCTGATGCAATTTTTAGTTCTATTCCTCTTCTGGAAAAGTTGAGAAATGTGCACAGAATATAAAATAGCTTAACAAGAAGAAAGAAACAAAGCTAGAAATAAATTTAGAAAGGATGTTTTTTTCCCATCTTGCCTATCTCTTTGAATAGAAATCTTATTTGGAAAGCCTGTGCAAGTGTTGTCATTATTTGAAATGCAAACAAATAACATTTTATAAGAAACACTATAAAAGGAAAACAAATCCAGAGAACATATACCTATAATAGAACCAGTCTAGTATCTCTGCAAAACAAGATTACATCTAAGGTTCTGTCTATGACAATTTTAGGCATTTAGAAGTTAGGTGAATAATTCAAATGGATCTAGATTGTTGGAGTTATCATAACAAAACATCTGGTGCTGGGTTAAATTCTGTATTCTTAGCCTGGTATCTATGTGTAGTCCAGAGACATATAGCCTGACATTTGGTTAGTTTATGAAAAATGAATTAACTTAAAACACACAACAGATCTTTTCTTCTTACTAGGCTATATCTACATGTCATAAAATGTGATAAAATAAGAAGTTTTGATAAGCTGGTTTTAAGAATCCATATTTTAATAGATCTTTTCCAGATATTTGAAACATGTATTTTACTCATTTCTTGCTCTTGAAACAGACCTCAAAAAAGAAAGCATCAATTCTTCTAAATTGAGCTAAATCTGCATAAAAGCAAACTTTTTAACAAATGAAGTGTTTTTGGGATTCTATTATCTGAGGCTGGAGCTTAGGTAATCTCAAGACATCTAATAATTTCAACCAAATTCTTTAGTTTCCCTCTCAAAAGAGTTTTTTATTGGTCTGCTCCTTTCCAAATATATCTTGCATGATTCTCCTTCAAACACTTCACATGGAAGTCCTCTCAGACCATTCACTCTGGCTCCCTTTGGTTTGGCTTTTTCTTTCCAACTTTATTAAGCCCTCCTTTATGCCATCACTTTCATGTATCTAAATTAAAGTTATCTGCAAAGGCCTAGCTCAGAAATCACCTGCTTCATGCATTTTCCCTCATTCTCCCATTCAGAAGGGACCTCTCCTAAATCTGGACTCTTGTAGCACACAATCTTGTCATTATTGGAAGCAGAGCCTATGTTTTCACCTTGGTAAGCTCCTTAAAAACTGGTCCTGGAACTTGTTTGAATAATATTTAATGAATAAATAATAATAGTAAATTGATAATTCTTTAATCAAACAATCAAAACATCTGAGTGATTTAATAGATAATTTCACTTTTTAAAATCAAGTTTTTTGTTTTATACAAATAATAAATTTCTCACCCAGCAGGCTTGATAGGGAAGGTTTTTTTTTTTTTTTCCCATTTTCTTTGCCAAAGAAACTTTAGGGAGTCATATATATATATAAACATATATAGGCTTTTAAAACCAGAGATAACTTTAATCTGTAATGAAAAATGGTGATCATTCATACTGTTTAGAAAAAGGTGATTTTTTAAAACCCCAATCTCCCAAAACACTGGTTTAACTGAAGTAAATATTTAATGACAACACACTAAACATTGGAAATTATAGACTTGTGAATTTCAAAAAAAAGTTCATAATAGATCACAAATATTACATATATATATATTTAAAATGAAAACAACAAGAGAAAATAATATGTATAGTAACGTTCTGTGGGAGCCAGCACTGTTACGGACTCTAGAACTTGTTCTGATCCCACATGTTGGTATGTAGATAGTCAGAGTGCTCTGGGTTATATTTAAGTATAATATCTCTCTGCCTATGTTGTTGAAGGAAAATTATTATAACACTAAAACAAAGTATAATCTTCCATAATTTTATAATTTCAAAATCAACAATTTAGAAATATTCTACTTTGGCTTAATTCTTGCAACTCTTTTAATTAGAGTTTCAGAAACCATGGACCTACTATGTGTGAATGTATTATGCACTTGTGTATTATACATGAAAAAAGTTTATATAAACATTGAGAGGCTTTTCTTAATAAAAAGATACATCTTTGGAGTCTTTTTTTTATGAATTATGGTTTTGCGTCTAGTTTATTTTTGAAATCCTAAGTATATTATCAAGTACCAACTACAGAAAGAGTGGATGCTATAAATATATGGTAGAATCAGCTCATTCATAGAAAGGGTCCTGTGCCCTAAAAGAATAAATCTTAGAATGTTGAATCATTTTTTAACTCAGTTATTGAGTGGGCACTTCAGGTACACAAATGCTACCTTCTGTGACACACACAAATCAAACGGTTTTATTCTTTGACCTCTTCACTTTCTTTGGCTGTTAATGGTTAGACATCATTGTGTTTTATTACTCCACTGTGGCTAACCTTAATTAAACCGGTATTGTCTCTTTGACTGCACATCTGTCTTCAATTAGTTTGCTCTGTTGGCTTTTTCTTCCTCTACTATACAGTATTTAAATATGGCACGTTATCACTATACCTACCACATGGTGGCAGCACTTTGCTCTGAGAGCAAGGATCAAATTGCAGACTCGACTTTAACTACTTTTATATCACATCCAGTTGTCTGAAATTTAAAAGTCAAGGTGTTTGCCTCTCTCACTAAATTCCAAAAATTATTCCAAAAATGCTTGAAATGTATATAGGTTGCTGTCTATGATGTTCTATTATTGGTTAGGTTGCTGGCTATGATGTTCTATTACTGGTTTTATATCTTTGGTCCAGCACAGAACTATTTCCAAATATTCTTATGTATTATACAGGTAGCTTGTACTTTCCCAAATTACTTGGTTAATACAGTAGTAAGTATCTTCATACATACGGTCTTTAAAATTTTAAGATTAACTGAACCAATCAATAATTTTGTTTATTCAAGTTGTTTAATTATGGAACAGAAATAATTACCTAGCTGTTTCAGAAATCATGTATTTAGGGAATTTTTCCTCCCTTTAGCTAGCTTTAATTTAGCTAGTATTTACTCAAGGGACCTTTCACCTCTCTCTCTTTCTTTTTTCTCTGCCCATCCCTCTTTCCTTTCCTTCCTTCCCACCTCCTCTCTCTGTCATCTACCTGTTGTTATTGCTGTTGTTGTTTTTGTTTATTTTTACGAAAGGGATTTTGCAGTTTTATCTCAATAAAAAAATTTTTTTGAATGTGGGTCTTAAAATTTCAGGTTTTAAGTGCCATTTTGACCAGCTATTATTGGTATGTTTTCCCTTGAACTATATACAGTCACATTTTCTGTATGTTTTTATTACAGTTTAGGGATTCCAATTTAAGAAGAGATATTACATATTAAAAGTAATTCAGAAGTTTAATTTTCTTTCTAAATCGACTTCAGCATAATTATTATCGATCTGGGAAAATCTAAAGCAAGCGGGACACAAGAAAAATGGCCTAGGTAGTCGCAATATAGCTATTTGTAGGAGTTTTCACACACCACCAAATTACAAGTTTTAGCAAATACGGGTATTAAAACTCTGATATCTGTATCAGTCATTTGTAAGTTGTTAAGTATGGAAGTCGAAGGAAGGATGCAATTGAAAATTTCATTTTTAAACGACAAATTATTAAATGACTAGTCATTACAGGTATATTTTATATATACATGTAAATATATACCTACTATAAAGGTATCACAAATCATGGGCAATGAAATGTTGCAGTATTTTTCCTAATAAAAATAAAAATACTTCCCTTAAGATGTTTCATATTCGTATAGTAGCTTCTTTTAGAGAAGATGGAGACATGTTGCCTCCATTTTTTGTGTTCAAGAAAGATGGTAAAGCTTTTATGTTCACAGTTTTCTCTCTCCATACACACTGGCCTTGTGACTGAATTCTTAAAGACATTTTAATTAACAATTTGATTTGTTTATAATGATTCATTATCTGACTTTATAGATAATAATATCAGATAATAAGACCATTGATCACTTCAGGAAACAGAAGTAATAGTACAAGGCAATGTAACAAATGAAAGTGAAGTTAGCTTAACTAATAACACGGTATAGAGGAACTTTTTTCTTACAAAAAAATACATATCGGTTCAGCATACTATAACCCTTGCATTTAAAAGGCAATGACAATGTTGCCTTTTCAGTAGGTCTTCCTTTTTTTTTTTTGAGATGTTTTTAGTTCACAAGTGATTTTGGAAGAAGCCACTTAAAATATAGTTCAAGTGAGAATCAAAATTGTATAGTAAATAATGAAAGACAGTTAGACTAAGACATTATCATATATGAAAATTAAGAAAGTAAATTCATTTTGTCTTAAATAAGTTTAGGCTGTAATTCCAACTATGTTCAAATAAATAGAATGAACAAAGAATGCATTCAGTGCCAAATTCTGGTTTGGTGCTAAAAAATGCAAATACAATAATGATCTTTATCTTTCAACGATTAATAGCATGGGAGATCATATGTGAAAGAAAAAACATTCATTTTTTAGCTACATCAATTTTTCATGGGCAATTTTTAATTTTTTAATTTTCCTTTTATTCTCTTTTGAAACCGAAGCATTTTCTCTCTTGCTGTTTGCTTGTATTACGCTTGCATTAGGCTGTCAGACAGGTATTTCCAGCTGACAACTGGAGAATTAAAAAGCCAAGCAGGGATAAAGACTACTGTAAAACATGCAGGTTTGTTTGAGTAAAAAGTCATTCTAAAAATAGTCATTTTGAAAAGCGTTCTTACATAATCCTGAAAATGTGAGAACTTACATCACGACTGCTTAGATAACAGGAATGCTGTCCTTAAATGGAATCCGAACATTTTGAAAATTCATTAAATTCTGCCCAAATGCAAAAGGTTGAGCACTTTTCCAGTTCGTTTTCATATTATTCCAATTTGGTCAATGGCCATGAAGTAAAGAGGAAGTTTGGACAATTATTTGACAGATCCATGTCTGATCTCATGAGACCCAATCTCTCTAGTTAATGTCATTAATCTTTCTCCAAATAGATCCCTAAAAAATACTTTCAGTTTACCTATAGATGGGCTACATTGCAGTGGATTGTACAGATTGTGAGAGAACTAGAGGCAGAACAAATAAATTATAATTAATTCTATTTTTCAGATATTTTTAAACATGATGATGTTTGGTTGCACATAAATGTAAATCAATGACTGATTGCATTATTTTTTTCTAGACAGAGTCTTGCTCTGTTGCCAGGCTGGAGTGAAGTGGCTGATCTCAGTTCACTGTAACCTCTGCCTCCTGGGTTCAAGTGATTCTCCTGCCTCAGCCTCCTGAGTGACTGGGATTACAGGCGCGCACCACCACACCCAGCTAATTTTTGTGTTTTTAGTAGAGACGGGGTTTCACCATATTGGACAGGATGATCTCAATCTCTTGACCTTGTGATCCACCCGCCTTGGCCTCCCAAAGTGCTGGGATTACAGGTGTGAGCCACCGCACCCGGCCGATTGCATTTTTCTTTTTCCATCTCAGTTGAAGACAGACAAAACTCACACTTTTCTTACTCTTTATAATGTTTTCCATATACCTTTAAATTCAATAAATATTACTAGCATGAGAGATTCATGAGTACAGTAATTTTTGTCTATTTTGTTTGCTGTAGCATCACCAACACCTTGAAGAGTTTCCCTGATACAATTTGCGCTAAAAATATCAGTAAATGTATATAAAAATGACCTAATAAAAGTGATTCAGATAATACTTTTCATAAATGATAAACACATATTTGCAAATATCCTTCTAGCATTAAATATTTTGAAACTCACCAAATTATGTATTTGAAATTAAGGATCAAGTATTCGGTAAGAAGCTTTCCATTTTTCCTCGAATTTGAATCTTCAGTTTTTCTATTGCTATGTCAATACAATTAATTTCCGCTATATAGGATCAGTAATGTAGATAATGGAAGAAAAATCAATTGATAATTCATAAACAACTGTTTTTCCATCAATGTTACCTTCACGGTAAGGACAAAAAGTTTTATTCTACCTTTATAACACTTCTGTCACTCTAGTTTAGCGTGGAAGCAGCTTGATTAAGGCTGATAGGCAACTTACCAGACAAATTTCTAAAGGAAAAAGTAATAATTATGGACATATAAATGTAATTTAATCTATATCATTCCCAATAAAACAAAAAATTGCTATATCAATTTAAAATGTCATTTGTCAATCTTAATGATTATAAATTAAAATCAAATGAGAAAAGAAAGAAGGGGTTCTGAAATAGGAGGATATAAAAGATATAGAAAATTTACAGACAAATCTGATAAACATGTTTTGGAAGAAGCCCTTAGTTATTCAGTCTTTGACTATTGTAAAAATTACGATGGTATATAAGTCTAAGTCAGTGGCTCTGAAATATTTTTAAGCTTAAATATATTTAAATAATTTAATTTATAATAAGTTATAAATTATAACCTAATACACTTAAATATTTAAGTGGGACAATCAGCTTAAATATTTTGGTCTTATCTTAGAACTTATTTAATAATCCAAAGAACTTTGTTTTATGTAGGTTATATCTACTGATATTTAACATATTCAAAATAAAACATTAAAACAAAAACTCAACAAGCACATATTCCTTTAGTCATCAAAGCAACGATATCATGACACCTTATGTAGCTGCTGGGAAACTTCACTGTACACTTGAGAAAAAAATGAGAGTGAAAAGGCAAATAACATGTTAATCGTAAGAATATTTTGACCTTTAAGAACCCTAAAAGGGTTTCTGGGACACACCCCATTCCCCATCAGGAATCAGTGGACACACTCTGAGAATTACTGGTCAAGACCCACAGTAATGGAAATGAAGTACTGTGAAAAATGAGTCTTTGACAGTCATTTTAGACAATTACATATGTCAATACCATTTTATTATGCTATTTAAATTTTGCGTTCTGTCTGTACTGAAAAATATCGAGTTGTCAGCTTTTTTGAACAGATTTGTTATTGATATTGGTATTCATATTACTGGTCTCTAAGCTTCTTAAAAACTTGTTTCATTCAGAACTTCACAACTCTAGAAATATATGGCATGAATTAAAAATATATTGTATCATAAAAATTTGCTTGTCTTTTCTATCTTTGGTTAAAAACAAAACAAAACAAAACAAAACAAGAAAATACTATTTTATAGTGCACAGAAACGTAGAGTAAATAATGACAACTGGCAGGCATAAAATAATGCATTCTTCCCTAAAGAGGTTTTCTGTACATAAAGACTCTTTAATATTTTTGTACATTAATAGTTGGAAGGAAGCAAAAGGGTGATTAAATAGTTACTGACTTTATTAAATGTCACTGGCAATAAGAATGCTTTAAAACAAAAACTACATAATAGATCTATATAGAAAGACATTTGAATTGGGTAGTTGTAAAAATACTTTTTCTGTATCTCTCTATATTCCAAGTTCTTTTTATAAAAAGAATCAGATAAAAATACAGTGTGATCTATAGAACTTGAAATACAGAGTTTCGAATTTGAAATATTTTAGTGAAGAGAAGTGAATTTTGCTGTGTTCTTTTAAAGAACAATATGGTAGAGATTGTATTTCACTATCTTATACATTTAAAAATAGAAACCTGTGATCCTAACTTTTACCAAACATTTCTTCTGAAAATTTATCTGCCTTGATTTGTGATATTGGGTTGATGCAACAGTGACTGGGGGTTTTGCTATTACTTTCAATGATAAAAACCACAATTACTTTTTGCACCAACTTAATATTATTTTGATTAATCTGTTCAAATTATAAATTAATTGTATTTTTCAGTATCTAAAACACATTAAAATATTAAATGATGGTTATATCATTCTTATTCACACATCTACCAAACTCAACACCCGAATCAAAATTTTATATTTCTAATATAATTTGGTTTCATTTGAGAATTCATGTGTTGTCTTTTTAGTGATTCATTACACATTAACATGTACAGCACAGCAATAAAAATAAAAAAGAGTATTTTCATAGTCTCCTTCAGTATACATGGAGATTCCTTAATCTTACCCCATACCCACATTTTTCCCCCAGATCATCTTATACAATGGAGAATGAGTGAAATATTATGGTTTACATAATGTATGTAATACATGTGGATGAAAAGTGGAAAAATAATCAAGCATTTCATGGATAGATATCAGGATTTGGGGATTATTATTAAGTAGTCAAATAGTGTCTTTGGCATTCCTCCACCTCTCCTTGGGCAATAGTTCCCCGGTTCCATGATCCTATCCAAGTGAGACACTTGCCTGCCCCATGCTCTTATTGTACCCTGACTGCCCCCCACTGTGTTTCCATCAGCATTTACTTGCCTGTCTTATTTCCACAGGTCCTGCTCCCTGGTGGTAATTTGATAAACTAACTTTTTCAAAATACTTTGCATTATAAAAACTAGGCTTCATGGATATGATTGTTAAAAACATATAATAAATAATATTTAACAAACCTTGGTACGTTAAAATTTAGGCCTTTCTCTTAGATCATGTATTAATAGTCCCATCCTCATTATTTTGGCCCATAGCTAGATTGTATCACTAAGGCATAACAATGTTGAAGCCAAGTTGCCAGTTGGTCTTACTATTCATATCAGGTGAAATGAACATATAAATTTCCATTGTGGACCAGACCAAAGTATGTGGATGGCTCGGTGCAGATCCATGCCTACTACTGGAAAAGAACAGAAGTACCCATTGATGGTAGGTCATAAATTCATCTTTAGGAATGAAGGTCCATAAACAAGAGATAGTGCGATATGGTCAGAGTTCCACATTTACTGTCTGATTTTGTATGTATAGCAGAGGTATTTCTAGCAATAAATTTAAATGACTATAGAAATACCTGAAAATGCATAGTCAATCATCCCAAGAAAATGTGGAATCTCTCAAAACCAAAACTTTGGAAAAGCATTTTGATCTTCACAGGCAACAAAATGAAATCCTCATCACCAGGGAAATAGGTATAGAATTCTGAAAGCTGAAATTGTCCAAATTGATTATCTTAGATTTTGTTGGATGTTTAGTTTGAATTTTCTTTTTAAACTGCTCAAGGTTTTTAAAAAACTTTTTTGCACAAACACATGGAAATGAGGAATGTAAAATTTGTTTTTATTGATGTTGTACATACATTGTTAAAGAAGACGTCACCTCCAAATGAAATTATGGTTTCTCTTACACTTTTTCCCTTTATTTTTCTCATGGGCCTGTCCTTTACGGAAACAGGGAAGGCTAAATTCCTTCTGACCGGAAGTGATCATTGGCTTCTGGTCAAAAGAAAATGGGATGCTGATTATCTACTATCATTTGTAACCAACAATTCCCTCCACTCCCAGTGCCCACCCGCTCCCGAACCAATCCACCCACTACCACTTGTCCAGGGCAGCAGCTCCCACAGAGTGATGGCTTAGTAAGAGTTCACCAAGGTAACACATGGATATGAAACTCTTCTTTGACAGGTGCCGCAAATGAGCTTTATTGAAAGTGGAGTTTCCAGCAGTGGTCTATGGAAGTAGCTTCAGGCTTTTTTCCTACAATTCGGCCACACCAAGGAACTCGGAATCCTATTTCCTTGCATGACTTATCTAATGACTTATCTTCTCACCTAATCGCTCCAACCTGTCCCAATAGCTTTTGTTTTATTCACCAGGGTAGAGGGATGTTTCTACTCATCGTGTATTACCAATTTCTAAACTCATACTCAAACAGTATCAAACAAAAATAGCTCAGGATTTTCAAACTGTACTCAAATTTAATATATTGGATTTTGACTAAATAAATCTTCAATATTTTAGGAATGCTTCAATTTGTTTTTGTTTTGATACAATTTTCAAACAACCAAACAAACAAATAAAAAACATTCTGAAATGGCAAGATTTGCATTCAACTAAACTAACCAGCATGGGAAAAACAACGACGACGATGACAACCAAAAACCTCTCCAGAGGTTTTTAACTACGGAGAGTTGTTTAGGCATCAGGATGGCCTGGCACAATCTGTCTAATCTTTCCCATCAGGTTTCTTAGCATGCAACTAAACACCAGAGGGAAAGAAAAAAATTCCTTTAGGCTCACTCCATAATTCTTGTTTGACCCATATTTTATGCTAGTTCAAGCAGAAATCTGCTAAGAAGCTTGCAAAAAAAATCTTTGAAAAGCTCTTTAGGGACAACTTTGTCCCTCTTGATAGAAATGCCTACAGATGGAGGCACAGCCTTTTCTAAGGGAGCCACAAACACTGCCTAATGCCTCACTGGGCTTGCACAGTGGGAAGATTTTCTTTTGTTGGGTTAAATCAACAACCTTTAGAAAGAAGGACCATGAAAGTAGAGAGTATAAATTGTATTCTGCCATCATTTCTAGCTACCTCTACTCATTTGTAAGAATTTGAGAGATAAGTCATAAATAAGTAAATGACTGTTCTTTTTAAAATTATGAGTTAGATTTTAAAGAAGACAATGCAGATTCAAAAAATATAACTCTTGAAGTCACAAGACAATGTTACATTTGTCAGTTCTGAACATTTCTAGCTGTGTGTTCTTAGATCAGCCAGCCTACCCCTCTGACTCTCTTGATTGCTCACTCATAAAAAAACAGGGATAAGAATATTGAAATGACTACCTTATCCACTTAATGTGATAAAATGAGAAACGAATGACAGAACACGCTGTACAACATGAAGAACTATTCAAATGCGGAGTATTATTTTCAGAATGCAGATGGGATTATAGGAACTCCATTTTGAGGTTTGAAATGGGACATTTTTATCCAAACACTTACAAGTATTACTAATACTTCTGCAGTTAGTGAACAGGAACATGCAGATTCTTTTTATATGTTTGTATGTCTGCCCAGTTTTTCTCACCACACTTTAAACAAATTACATTGTATTTTATATAAATTTAACACTATATTATGTTTCCTATGAAGTGTCTGGAAATATACATGGATCAATTATCTTGGTACATTTATAGTAGCAGAAAAATTATAGAAAACAAGGCTTTTTATTTATCCCCTATTAGAACAAAATTAAACATGAAAGCATGCTATGTTATCTAGTTTTCCTTTCGATAATGATTTTAATGAAGAGTGACTTTTAATTCAATCACAAGACTAAATGTTTGAGAATATCTATTAGAACACTATTTTTTAAAAAGGGATTAAAAACAATTTAATACAAATTTTAAGGACTACATCTAGGAAGAAAATCATATAAAATGTTACACAGAAACAGTTAAGTCACAATAATTTTAAAAAGGTGTAAAATAAGGGAAGTGTTTAATTACTGTGACATTTATAAGAGAGTATTTCAAGTAAGAATGTGAATTACATGAAGAAATCAATGGAATTTATTTGATGAAAGAAAAGGTGAGAGGTGGAATTTTAAAAATAAAAGTTTTAGTAAGGCTAACAGGAAAAAAGAAATCATGCTTTGGTGATAAACTGGGCTGCGTAAACACATATTAAAAATTATCCTAATGTTTAAGCTGATTGTTGTCTTAATTACCTAATTTAACAAATACCTCTGTGGTTTATCTCTGTATTGCTACATACATCTTACATTGCCACCACATATATAATTAATTGGGAGAAGGACATAAGAAATATTAATTTCATGAGAATAAAAAGAATGCAATAGGAAAATATAAGGCTTGATTTTAATTTTGTGGCAAATATAGAATCACAAAATCAAATATTTTAGGGCTGAGAAGTACTTACGGAGGCAAATACTACTATCCCGTTTTTTAAAAAACATGACTTTTGTAAGTGTGCATTACATTTGATGATAATTTTATAATCACTTCTAGTTTCATTCCTTGTCACTGGCAGTGGCACTCTTTCTTGGGGGAAATTCTACCAATGTTGGGGTCAGGTTACAGATGGATGTAAATTTGCTTTCCTTTCTGAACACAGCTATGAGATCAAGGTTAACTACTTTTCCAAAGCAAGAGCTCATGGAATTTACCTCCCTCTAACCAGGAACCTGAGGAGACTGCAAAGTAGATCAGACGTGGGAGAGAGAAACAGAAAAGTGTTGCCTATTGTAGCCCAATCCCATTATTTATTTACATTTTAATATAATCTCTGATGATTTTATTTTGTAACAATTTTCCATCTATCTTATAGTGTTTCCAAGATGGAATTTGTCTTGCTCTCAAATGTCCAACCATTACATCTGTCACTAGCAATGGAACAGTAACTAGAATCTACTGTAACGAAATCAAATGAGAAAACAAAACTGACACATTCATTTTAAGCTGCATCATATAACAATGGCTCAGAACCCAGTAGTTTATGAATGAAATAAAGAGACTTTATTTATTACACAGGCACTTGGAGATTCACATGCCCAACACATCTGATACACTTAACAACTATGGAAACACGAGTGGAAAATGTCTGTTTGTAGGATCAAGAGAGAACTTTCACCATGTAAAGGTAAATGAGTGCATTAACAATTTTTCCTCTACTTTCCTCTAAGAATTTCAAAATCCACTAAATTTTTAAAAGTTACACTTGAAATAATATGCAACAAAAACTGATCCACATTCCAACTGGTAGGCTAACTTGAACTGTGAGCAATTTAAACTTTTATCACAATGAAACATATTTATACTCATGCTTGAACAGATTAGGTTAGTAGCATGCATTCCATTCTGCAATATGAATATTGTTAATCTATTTCCCAACAAAAGTCGAAAGATGCCCAGTGCATAGAAAAATACAAATATCACTGTAGTCAATATATTACGGGACTGATCTTGGGACTTACATGGTGATGATGAAGTCCTGAAATGCCATGCCCACAAAAGCACATTAAAAAGTGGATAAACATATTTTATCAGACAACCTCTAAAAGTTAAAGATGAGAGCTTTAAATTTGGGGAATGTTCTTGCTGTGTGCTTTGAACAGGGCCTTTCTGCTCACCTCCTTCTGGCTTGACTGGTCCATCAGACATCACCTTCCTGAGGGCTAGCTGGCTTTGGTCTTGGTTGCCATTGGCTGGTGGAGGCAGATTATCAGACTGAGTTCTTTGAATGGGGAGGACTCCTGCTATGCTGTGTCTGTGCTGCTTCCTGGCATGATTAGACTGACCGCTTTTATGTGCTGCTGTGGCAGTGTGGGTGAAATGGAAACCCAGAGTATGTATCCTCAGATGGAACCAGCTTAAATGTTATTCATGCAAACAGAAGTGCGCTTTTGCTCTATTTAAATAAGTTGTGTTTTCAAATGCCAAAATGACACCACATGCACAGCACTAAAGGGGGTTAAAACTGGCTGTTTCTTTGGAAATGATGGCTAGGGAAATGGAGAGAACAATGTTCTGTCTCCATTGCCTGGCTAATGCCTTTTAGAAGCAACAGGGCACCTGCATTTGTGAAATATTTGCACTTATTAAGCTTTTATATAACTATATCAATGGACTACATTTTCACAAATGAAGTAAAAATACAGCAGTTAAGATAGGTGAATTGTCACACTTTGATTGACTTACAGCTACCAGACATAGCATATCTGGATTTCCAATGGTTAGAAAAAAAAAACAAACAAACTGTAAAATCTGTCATCACATACAAAGTGTGCTCCAGCGGAATGGACTGAATTGTGCTCCTCAGTGAGGCTGCACTGCCTCATCACGTATGCTTATACATATATTAAGACTATGTAGTTTTTTGAGAATATAAGAAATAGGGTTTTCTTTACAGATTTTTCAGAAGACTACAAATTTTTGCACATGGAAAATGCCCACATTTCACAAGTATAATTTCTTAGGGTTCTAAAGCACTGTCTTGAGATGGCTTTTCCCCCAAGGTTCTAGAAGTTGACTGTTGGTTGCATCACCTTCTGCCTAGACTTTTTGAGTATTTTCAGATACGAGAATCTAATTGCGAATCTCCTCTAAATACTTATGTGTGTGCACTTTTTTTTTTTTTTTTTTTTGGCATAAGGCCTGGAAAATTGGCAGCCACTTGTGCTTATAATTTCTGTATTCTAAAGGATATTTAAGCACAAACAAAAAGGACACAACATTGCTTTGCCTCCAAACATCACAGACACTGTACCAAATACTATGAGCCAGGTTGGATGGATGGTGGAAACGAAGGAGAAACAGCCAGTTTTATTTCAGTCTATGTAAACAACAACAACAAAAAATCTAAATAAGAAAGAGCATATTTATGTATTGAGATTGTTCTTACACAGACAAAGGGACAGAGAACAGAGTGAGCAGAGGATGTCGAAAACTGAAAGCAAACAGGAAAGGACAGCAGGAAAGAGAGGCAACAGATGAACATTAAGCTGCCATGCTGAGGAATTTATTTGCGTCTTTTACTTGGTTGAATGCGGAGCTGTTGCACGGCGGCTTCGGCAGCAGCTATGGCAGCCCCTGCATCTTCCAGGTGGGTCTGAGTGACGCTGGTTTTGCTTTGACTGCGGGAGGGTCCATGAGAACGGAGATGGCCTTCTGATGATGATTTTGAGCTACCAGGACTACTATGGGATTTCTCAATGGTGGGAACCTGCATGTCTGGTCACAAAAGGGTAAAACATGAGTTAAAGTTGTTCCAGCATTCCTCCTGTCAAGCTTGGTCTACACATAATCTGAAACTGTCTAAAATTTATGTTAATTTTGTGTCTTATATGGCTCATGTATGCAAGTGGTCACCATACAGAACTGTGATTAAACATCTGGGAAACAATTTGGGGGAGGAGAGGCAAAAGCATGATAGCAATGAGAAGAGAGAACTTTGAAAAGAGAAGTACATTCTAACTAGCTTCTAGTAATATATATGAACTTCTAGTTACAGCAGGGACCTCTGCTAATTCCAGTAGAGGTCAGGTAGGAGACAGTAGGCTTATACTGCCACAGGAGGATTTTTAAGCAAAAAAAGAGTAAAGGATGTGAGTCACTAGGACATATTAAATGTGGAGATTATAGAATAATGCCTCAAACCATTGTAGAGATCACATATTTCCTAAGGCAGTCATAGAGAGAGAGAGATCTTTATATTAATGATCTTGCAGAATGTTAAGCAATAGAGTTGAGATGGCTAAGTGGAATCCATAAATGATCTATAAAACTCATTCATAAATAACCTACAGCACTCAGAGGCAGCAGTTTGTGATATCAACTCAGTGGCCTACTGGACACGGACTCACTTTCTCATCTCCTAGAACACTTGCATTTATGATTCGGAGAATCTCATGTGCAAAGAACCACGTTTCAATTTGATGTACTTTCCTAGAAAAGGTGACAAGGAAGTAATACTCAAGTCCAATATAAAAATTATATTTAATACTTATAAATAGTTAAGTATACCTAGGTAAGGTACCACATGTTTATGTCACAGAGGCAGTAACTCAGTTTACTGAGGATTAGTGTTGTGGTGTAGGACAGTTGGTAATGAGTCTCTCAGAGGAAAAGCTAATTTGAATGAGTGCTGTACATACTTGCATATTGCCATACACAATGTACGGCACTGTTAAAAAATAATAACAACTGTTAAAAAATTAGAGTCCAATATTTAGGAAAGACTTAAGTAAATTTCAGCACGCCAATTGTTTTGATGACAGGGGAATATATTCTTTGCAGGATGAATAATAAGTAGCATACAAAATTATATTTATGGGATAAAACGATATTTATGGACAACCAGAGATTCAAACTATTAGAAGGATTATACCTTAATGACAATAATAATTACGTCTGGTTAATGAACTGGTAGGAATTTTTATATTATCTTTGTGAAATACCCAAATGCATTTTCTGAAATCATGTTATCATAGATTTTGAGGTGGAATAGACCAAATAGCTCATATAGTCCAACCTCCTCTATTTTATATGTTGAAAAATGAACAGTTAGAGAAGTGACGATTATAAAATCATACACCTAAGCATGTACGATGATCTGAGACTAAAGCCCATTTCTCCTGATTCCATATCCATCACTCTTTGCATGACATTATAGTTACATTAAGTATTTTCCAGTAGTGTCTAATTTGTTAATATATGCCAAATATACAAACATTCACACTAAGAATATAGAGACTGAACAAATAGACACAAAACTTTTTCTACTTAAAACATATTTCCTACCCTTTGATGGGTCAGGGAAGATACCATGGCTTCTGCTTTTTATAACAGATGGCTTTGGAGACTGCTGGCTGCCCTGACTGGAATGAGACTTGCCATGATCAATGCTTTCAGTCTGTTCTTTGAGAGGATACCACCTTGGAGTGTTATCGAGGTGAGATGTGCTAGATAAATCAATCAATACCTGAAAAAAGTATAATAAATAGATGAAATTTAGGGACTAAAGTATAATTGATTCATTACTTTTTCTATGTTCTAAGATTTATTAAAGATTATAAACCAAAAAATACAGTATAACTTTTGAGGATGATGATTCTGTCTTCCTCATTTTTCTTCACCAATGAAACTGGAAACAATGTCTTGTGCACACAAGATGTTTAATAAATGTTTGCCTGAACAAAACTGTATAACATTTTTGACTATTAAATTATTTGGATATGATGTGAAAAGGTAGGGTCACAAGTCAATTTGTTCATAACACAAAACTTCCTTTTGTTGTAAGAATTCATTCTAATCTTAAACTGGACCAACAACCTTGAAAAATGTTTGGTTTTAGTCACAAAAGGGACAAAATGAAAAAGAATGAGTAAGTTGCAATTAGGAATGTATTTCTTCTATTTTAAAACACACTTTAGTTAGCATTTGAAATAGGGATATGACTAACACATTTTTGTCATGGTTTAATCGGCAGCGTTTTTTGTCTTAGTACATTGGTGCATTTTACAGTTGCTGACATCTTAGAGTTGATGAGCTAAAAAGAAATGAAAACCAGACTAATGGATACATATTTTTAGGCTCATGTAAACATAAGATCATAAATTAGAAGAACTTAAATGTCACTTTTTTGAAATGAGACATAAAGTCAGATACTAATCTAGAGTACTCCTGCCTAAGATCAGAATTAGTCCAAATGGCTAGACCTGGATGGAGCTGGAAGGCAAGGAGCAAGTGCTCCGGTTTTGGTGAAAAGAGAGGTGCAAAGTCTTAAGACCCAAACAAGGCCTCATTACCACCTTGATCACATGACTGTTTTATATCGTTTCTATCAAAAAGATATTATATTTTGTAGGTTATGGATTTTTTTAGAGATTATTTTTAACATTCATTCCTAACTTCTGCCCTAAGCAGAGCACTAAACAATGTGTATGTGTATATATATTATATATACGATTTACACTATATATAGTATACATATACATCTGTATACATACAATTGTATAGAATACATAACATATAATGCATATGTACATTATATATAGTATACATTATGCATTGCACATATACCATATACATTGTATATATGCAATGTATAATATATATGTATATACAATGCATAATATATAATGTATATATACAGTGTGTACATATGTATTATATACAATGTTCTTATATATAAATAATATGTGTATATATCTCTCTATTATGTTCCTATGTATAAACAACATGTGTATATATACAATGCATAATATATAATGTATATATACAAAATGTGTACATATGTATTATATATAATGTTCCTATATATAAACAATATGTATATATCTATATATCTATATATCTATATATATATCCATTATGTTCCTAGGTATAAACAATTTGTGTATATATATGTATCTATAAAGTATGTATATATATAAAATAGATTAAAAATTCACAAGATCCATTCACTCTAACAATTTCATTAGGTTATTTATTTTTAAATTTTTACAGGTACATAGTAAACATATATATTTATGGGGCATATGAGATATTCTGATACGGGCATACAATTAGGTTTTGTTTTGACTCCTTGTTGTTAATGTAAAATTTATCTTTATTGTTTTCTCCCACTTGTAGTTTTGCTTCTTAAAATGTTTTCAGTGTTTTTTCTCAGGATACTTAATTATAAATAACAATGTGATATGTAACATCAAATCAATTAAGGCACCTGAAAACACATTTTTAAAAGTTCGGGTCATTTTATAATATAATAATTTGTTACTTCAAATCTCATTTGGACTCACAGTATGATTACATATTTTCCAAATGAAAAAATATTTCATCTTAGAAATTAATTATAAAGTACATCAAGTGATAGAGTGAAAATCATTTTTGAGTTGCTATTAATCTACTCAAAGAATAAATCAGGAAATAAGTTCTACCTGCCAAAAGATTTTATTCAAAATGGCTGTCTTATAAACTTCATAAACATGCTTTGCATCATGCTTTAGTTTGTGGTTTACCATAGAAGCCAATAAGGGAAAGGAAGTCAGAAGCTTACCTCCCCAAGAAAGTCGTTGGATGAAAATCTATCATAATCCCAAACTGTCACCTCCAGTGTTTTCTTCTTGAGCTATATAGTTCAAATAAAAATCTAATTAACCTCATCTTTCCATCATACATTTTCATTACACACATACAGTAAACATATTTATTTTTACTTCCTTAAATTCCTTCTATTTATGTGAAAATACTTAAAATTTTACCAAAAACTATGTAGTTTAAATATATTAAATATTATGTAAAATTTGAATGATTTTGCATTCTAAACTAGTGTTTGATCACATGGAACATTATTATTTTGTGAACAAAACGTTAATTCTAACTTTTTGATTCTATCCCCACCTCATTTTTAAAATAGCAGAATTTTTAAGTACTCGAAATATAAGAAATTCATAGATTGTAAAAATGTCTAGGATTATTTAGATGAAGTATTTGGATTAGATGTTGTTTCAGCAATTTCCAAAAAACATAGTAGCACTGTCTTATTTCTGCAGGTGAGTTTATTTTAAATTCATGAGCCCAGATTATAATTTATATCCAGCTTCGACTTTGTAATCAAATTAATCTACTAGAAGACAAATAAAGAACCTCATTTTGAACGACAGTTCACTTGTACATTGGTTTATATGGAACTGCCTTTGTAGTCTTCTCTCTGAATTCAACCTTATAAATTTCAGTATTGTCTGCTAGTCAAGCAAAGCTATAAAGATTCAGATTTTCAGAAGCACATTAATGTAATTTTGCCCGTAGTCACTTATCTGTGGTGAAAATCTTTTATGCTAGTCACCATTTTGCCTACTTCTGTAGAGATTAATAACACAGTGTCAGATTCTCAGGAGGCCTCAATTAAGCAAACAGATGAGTTCCTGAAATATTTTCTGGTGGAGTAACACAGTTCTATGCATTGAAACCTATTTTTTCTGTGTATTGTTTTTGAAAGTCAAAATATAGCCAGTTGGAAAATATATTTCCCTCTTAAATTTTATAAATGTGGCTTAGAATATTAAACATTTTAAATTCTGAGATAATTAATGGAAAATATTCCACTAGTTTTCTTATTTTGTTTGTTTATGGTCTGGTTGTTTTATCAAAACGTGCTGCACATTTACTTTCACTCTATGTTCAAATGTCACTCATTTTTTTTTCCCTTGGTTACATTTCTTACATGTATTTTATTTAACTCTTTTTGTTTGATTGGCAAAATGTATATAGATCCCAATCTTTGAATAATTGTGTTATCACAGTACTTATATTAGCCTAATTTTGTCACCTAGAAATAATCTTTACATACCTGTTCCATGGAAATACTTTTATAAATCACTGTTTGATTCCACTCAGGATTAAGACTTTTCTGAACATATTTAGTCCTTCTCTTGTACTCAGCACTGAATTTGGAGAAAAGAGAGAGTTATCTTGATTATTCATGGTTAAACTAAAGGACATGCAGACTATTTAACAGATTTTATTTTGAATCACTATATAATTATCTCATCATCCTTATGTCTTAAACCTTAGTTTAAGTCGAATGCACAGTGATAATTTAAAGATATACTGGATGCTTGTAGTTTCCTTTGCCCTAATGATTACTTTTTAAAAGAAATGCTTGTAGGTGTTATAACTATTCTATTAATTTCAGAAATCTTACTCTTTCCTGAATGTAGGAGATAATTATATGAACTAAATGGTAACATCAATGTTATTGGCCATAAACAATAATTTGGTGTTTAACTTTCCTACAGTTTTGTACCTACAGAAAAGCAAAAGGAAAACATCGTAACGATTGTACTGACTAAGAAAAGGATGAGGAATGGCTGTTGCTGTGTCTGACATTCCATAAACACTTGCTAATATTTAAAGTCTATTATTCCAACACTCCTGTTACAGCATATTTAATGTAGTTATAAAGCAATTTTAATTAAATATAAATTCTTGGTTTATGTCCATATGTTATTTCACAATTGATGAACCAAATAAAAATCTTTCCTCATTTATTCTAACTTGGGACATTTGCATTAATCCTTGACTTTCCATTTCCTCTGAGCACCAGTTAGAAACTTATATACTACACATTTAAAAACAACTTATTTTCAAAGCCTATCCTAATTAAGTCTGGCAGAACATCTATAGCAGGCACCAAACCAGCTGATGGGGTTGAAATTAGATTACTGTTATCTGCTATTACCAAATGGTGCCCACACAGACAAGGCCTTTCTCTAACTCTCATTGCTTTTTTCTGAATTTTCTGCCTAAGCTTATGTCTCATGTTCTAAATAATACTTCATCTCTGGTGGGCATTAGAGTCCTGCAAACCAACCTCTTTGTCTGGGGGTCTTGACACGTGTCTGGGGGTCTTGACATGTGTCTGGACTTCACAAGTTGCCTTTCCTTAAAAAGGGCTGGATCCTGACCCTTGTAATCTGTAGTTCTATTCCAAACTATCGCCAGACTAACTCTTGCTACATTCCTGGTCTGAAGTATTGCCATACCCTGGGTGCCTAGAATTTTTCCCCTGCCACTAATTTACCTATATATTCTAGAGAAAGCTGTTGAGAATTAAACTCCAGCTCACCGCTCACTTTTAAAGATGGGCCTATAGGAAAGTACTTTCCTTGTCTCACTGATTTTATTTTCTTACCAGTCAGATACAAAGAAAGTAATTCTCAATATTGCATAATGGGATCACCTGAGTTCTGGTGGTGGAAGGTGGGTCAGTCAACCCTCCACCCACATCCCTCTTACCCCTGCTCAGACCCCAAATAAAAGTATGATTTAATTAGTCTGCGATGAGGCTTGAATATTAGGATTTTTGAAAGCTCCCAGGTAAATCTAATGTGTAGCCAAGATTAAGAAGCACTGAATTGGTATTTCATAACACTTCACAAGTCAGCCATTGTGAACTGAATCCAATTGAAGAAATACAGCAGCATTCCTCCCACTTCAATCTATTGAATGTACACAATTAAGAGCAGAATTTGATAGTTGTCATTCAAGATAAATTAGAAACATTTTAAGGGAAATGTACAGACAATGATTTAAAGAGAGAGGAACTCGTATAGACTGTGGATAGCAAGTTTATATAAATTTCTACATATACTTTTTAGATAAATTTGTCAATAACTATTGAAATTTATATTTATATACCCAAACATCCACATATGCCATTGTTACTAATTCCACTTCTACCATAGAGAAATTCTCCTACTTGTGCACAAGAAATTTGTTCAAGAACATTAATTGCAACATTATTTTAATAGTAAGCCAATAGAAGATGAATAAATACATTGTGATATATTCATTTCAATAAAATAGTGACACTGAAAATGAAGTAAAAGAATTTTTAAAACCTCCATATATCGACAGCTATATCTTGAAAAAAGTTTTGATCGAAAACTTAATATAGTAAGGTATAATGGTATAAAGATAAAATCATGTGAAATTATACATTATATATACATGTATATATGACATATATATATTAATATAAAATAAAACTTGTTAACTATGAACACTAAATTCAATTTAGTGAGTTTTTTTTGATGGACAGGGAAGTTATTTCAGAGGGCTTCAGGATATGATCTTTTATTTTAAAACATCTAAAACAAATATACCAAAATGTTAACATCTGACAAAACCAGATAGCAAGTGTGCTTGCCATATAGGGTATTTTCTATAATTTTTAGTAAACTTAAAATATTTTATAATAAAAAATTAAAAAGTTTTTAGTAAGATTTGTTGCTTTAAATTTAGTTTTGAATTCTTTTTTTTTTTTTTTTTTTGATGTTGACATGGAATCGACTTAATTTGATGGTGACAGAAAGAATGTGTCTACAAAAAAGTACCTACACAGAATACATAGGTTAATAACTTTAAGTTGATAGTGACATAGAAAGAATTAGGGACTACTTTTAAATTAATAATAAACTTGGCTTGGTCCTTTAGAATCATGGCTATTCTCATAGGTGAATATATGCAGGAAACAAACGTGGTAATATGAGTTTTAATCTCTGTTTATTTATGAAAGTAATAAGGTTACGGGAACTATATTAAGATTTATAATATATTTAACAGTAGTAAAATTGTGTTTTTTTTAAAGTTCTAAAAAATACATGATTTGTTTAATAAGATGGGAATTAATACCAAAGGCAAACCCACGTACTTTCATTTAAATTCTGGGTCTGAAAATGTGTAATAGTCTGTAGTAGTACTGAAATACCTTCAAAGAGATTTAATAGTCACTATCTTTTCTTACTCCATACATATGAATAAATGATATTCAAATTTCTCATATCCACATCTAATCTTTTTTTTTTTCACTTATACACCTAGCAAAAATTATTCAGTGCCAGCTCTGCATCAGGAATTGTACATCTCAATCAACTAAAAATCCCTAATTATACTGATATATGATTACATACCTTTGATTCGTACATGAAAAGCATTGTTACAAGTAAGTACATTAAAAGCATAACTAATGTTTATTAAATGCCTAATTTTTTCTCTGGTAAAGTTCCAAGTGCTTTTCATGTGTTAACTCATGTAATCCTCATATTAATCCCATTATACAGGTATTACTTATTATTCCATTATGTAGGCGAGAAAACTTGAAGCTCAGAAGAATTAAGGCATGTTGTCAAAATTGCATAGTTATTAACTGGCAGGACTAGAATTCAAACACAGGGAATTTGATTTCTTGCTCTTACATGTTATTTGAACTCAATTGATCAGGCCCATCATAAAATGTGACATCTATCTATTTTCTTAATTGCAGGCTTCACTACCTGAAATATCTAGTCTGTCTTCTTTATAAGCTAAAATTCTTCAATTTAAATATATATAAGTATATATATATATTACATATAATGTAAATTATGTATAATGTGTGTACATCACGAACAAGTTAGGCCATCTTTAGAGTTGCCTAGGGAAATTCTGAATGGTACATCCTTAGTGAATATTGTGGAACAATTAGGCCTACTTATTATAAATACTGATTTTTGACCAGATACATTTAGAAATAAACTAAACTGATTGGACAAAAGTTGAAATGTTAATTTTAATAGAGTATCTTAATCATTTTAATGAGTTTGATTCTCTAATTCTCTCCAGACCTAAAACATCCAATGCCTTTAGAATTAATGAAACTGAAAACAGCTTGCTCCTAAACACCAATAAAAGCCTTTACAGTATTTTTTGCCCTTCTATTTCCTGATAAGCAGAGTTGGTCACACAGAGCCATTCTTCAATAACACTTGTTTTATAACTACCATGTTCTGATCATCTCAATCATGATTTCAGTGAGCTGCGTTGCCACTTAACACAATTTAATACTCTATGCAAAATAGTCATATCAAAATCTGTGGATTTATAAGTTGAAGGTAGGCAGGTAAAGGGGGATTCTTGAATGTGAGCATAAATTCAGGCTGAGAAATAAGCGGAGTTCATCCTCCTTTTCCTTTCTTGTCTGGTGAACACACTATATTCCCTTGTGGGACAATTACATCAATGATTTAACATTACGACAATTAGGCTATATCTAATAATCAAAGAAGTTTCTTCATAAGGGAAAATGAAAAGGTCAATACATAAAGATGGAAAATGGTGCTTATCAGAAAATATCTACAAGTTCACCCCCTTGAAGTTTTGGTTTATTTTTATTAATTTGTTTTTATTGGCCATTTTGTCATGCATAGGTACATATACTTTTAAGGCTGCCTGAAAAATATTTGAAATTCAATTATTCTACTCAAAGCCAGCAGGAAAACAGTTTGCCATATATATATTTTTTAATTTCAAAAGAAAAACTGAGAAAAGATAATGAAATTTGAAGACTTCTTTGGTGTTATCTACTTTTATAAAATTATCTAAAACATTGAAGGTATTCATTTTTAGTGTTTATCTGGTTTTCCTTTACTAAACTTACTACATACAAACACACACACACACACACACACACACACACACACACACACACACACATGTTTTTCAAAATTACTCTTCTGAGGTTGTTTCTCTTAATTTAGAAAGAAGCACAACCTGTATCCCATTTCGTAAGCTCTGTTTAATGGTGTAATGGTGTGCTTATTGTCTATCATTTTATTTTCCTCTTTGCTCTCTGATGGCAGAGACTATGGCTACATTGTCAATTGTAACCCCTGCACCCAGCACGGTGTCTGGTAGATAGACTGTGCTAAGTAAATATTTGTTCAGTGGTCCTAAAAACATACTTGTATTTTGTTTTCCTTTAAAGTCTATTGAAGTGAAATATATTTTGGAAATCACATTGTAAATACACACACCTGTACCTGCCTTCCATGGGTCCCACAGGAAATAGTTTGATAGATTACCAATGCTATTTAGAGACAGGCCCAGCCAGGAATTGGGCTTGCAGGTATAATGACAGCTAAAAATAATTACGTTCGTAACAAAAATCTCATTAATGAGAACATATTTTCACTTTGCTGAACAATGTGATGAGAGAAAACCAGAGCAAGGCCCTTCATATATGCTCATTCCCATTTCTTAATCATCAAAGGGCAAGTACAGAGATCATGCACTACTCAGTCCTTTTCCTTATCATCTTCTCACCTTATCTTGCCTGACATTTGGCCCTTCAGAGCTTGAATATATTGATTGAGAGTAGGAAGAAGAAATTAAAGGAGGCAAGGAAACCAGATCAGTGTAATTTTTAGTTAGTTAACAGGACTTTAAAAAAATTTAACAATAAAAGTTGTATTACATTATTAAAGAAAAGCTGTATAATTTTCTATACGGTATTGTTAACTAATTTAGTATAATTCAGTAGCTCAAGCATTCTGAATTATTTGTTGCAGAGATAACTAACCATTGGTTACATAAAATGTATGATACACATTGCTAGCAATAATAACAATTACCATTATGAAAGCATATTATGTGCCAGATGTTATGCTTATCATTTTTGCTGTATTTATTTCATGTATTTCACAGAAATAAGCCTAGGAAGGGAGCTGTTATTATTCCTGTTTTGCAGAAGGGGAAATAGCTTTGGAGAAATCTTACAGCTTCTAAGTGACAGGGCTAAAATTTAAACCCAAGTTCTTAAGGACCTGACTCATTGGCTTCCATAGTCTAACTTACAATGTCAGTACCTAGTCAGTGTAATTCCCTTTTACGTTGACAATCCTCAAAGTTATGGTGAAAGTGATTTTCAGATGAAAATATAAGAAAGTAGCTTCTAGATCTTTTGGTTATCTAAGACATGCCATTATTGACATTGATAATATATTCTCTTTTCTAAATTAAAAACAATCTCTCATTCTGAAAATTTCCCCCCACTTTCTATAGATAAAGGGAGATTCTGAATAATGTGGTTAATAATATCTGTTATAAAAATAACACTATGTCTTTGAAACAAATCTAATTTTGCATACCAGCCTGAGAGACCTGGATTGCATTGTGATGAGAGAACCAGCCATAACAAGGAACCCATCACAGTGTCAATTACGTTGTTTGCCATAATTATGTGGCTGTAAGGAAACAAAAAGTTTCTGGGCAATAGCAAGGCTGTGGTAACTAATACTATTGTTTGCAATATTTACATATTTTTGTTTTTAAAAATCAGAAACAGCCTCTTTTGGGAAACAGCTCATTAGTAGTAAAGATGTCAAATTTTAATTTCACAGGCAAAAACAAATGTTGTACCATTAATAATCTGGGTGGGATTAAAATCCTCATCACCCTATTGCTATGGATTGTACATGATTTGCCTTTCCAACTAAATGACACATTTAATTTATAATGCAATGAGAGATGTGCAGAATAACGCTTTTGGCTATATACTAAAAAACTGCCTTAGTTGACAGTGTAATGATGCAACTTGTTATGAGCTATATTAGAAACACTATAGGGTACAAAGGTATTTTCTCTTGTTGCCAATACACTATAGCAAGCCAATTATGGCATCCTACACTGCAAAGCAGAAATTGTGGGGCAGAAGTTACAAAGGCATGAAAATGTTTCAACATTAGGTTCAAATGAGGGACCAGGTTCAAACCCCTATTATCTTTAAGATGGGAGACACACCAGGCACTGGACATCCAGAACACCCTTTACTTTTGAGAAGTGACTATAGATATTTTTATTTGTAATAGAAGACTCAAGAGAATTTAATTCATGATTATCATGTGAGAAGCTAAATGAGTTCTAGTGGACAGATTGTAAATGAGACTCTAGTTTATATCTAATTCCATAGTAATAATATTTCTTTATTCATATTTTCTATGTTTTTAGTATTTTCTACTTTTCTGTGTTCTACTGCACACATCTGCTAAAGCTATTTAGAAATATGCTCAGAACAATTTGTTATAGACCTGATTCAATAGATACAAACATGTAAAAAATATAGGTTACAGCCCATGTCAAGTGCAAGTGAATGTACATAAAAATGCAAAAAGTGTAACTCAAGACATAACAGCACAGCTTGACACTGAAAGAGAAATAACTCTACCTTGCATTCTGGACAACCATGACTTGACTGCATTGATTCCAAGAGCGGAAGTGAAGGATAAAACAGAAAAGTAGAAAAGATAGGAAGAAAATTGTTAGGAACAGAAATAAGAAAGAAAATATGAAAATAATAACTAGAGGAGCTATCCCATAACATATAAATAACATGAGGCAGAAAATAATGCTAGAACTACAGTGAAAATAATATCTTGCAAGTGTAATACATTTGAAGGCCTTTGCTTGTCTAATAATTAGAAGTAATTGAAAGAAAGACCTAGGAATTGAATAAGAGCAGCTTATTAGCTGCCTTTGAGCCAAATCTCACCAAGAAGGGATGTTTTCTTTGACAATTTGCATGAGGATAGCTTTAGGTGGGGTATTAGCTCTCCATTTCACCATGGTTCCCACCGTTCCTTGTTACTCATCCCAGAATGGACTGACAGATTCTTGTTACCTGCCTGCCCTTTCTGGTTCTTTAAGTCTGTACGTTCTAATTGACACATATTCTGTAATAAATAAAAGACAGGTACTCCCATATTGTGTAAAAGATGATATTCCAGGATATCATTAGAGAATATAGAATATCAACAACAGTGCTTTATTTTCATTCTTTCATTTGCAAATGCTAGTTACAGACAAATCCCTGGCAGTGATTTCCTTTTGTATCATAATGTTGTCATTAAATAACACTGAATGCCTAATGACCCAAATCAAAGGCAAAATGAAGTTATCAGTTTGTTGTTGTTAGACTAAAAGATGTTGCCAAATTATAGTTATAACTACTATATATAGATAAAAATGAATTAACACAAAACCAAAACTACCCTTTCCTATACTATGTGACCATTGGTAAACTCTACATAAAAGTATTAGGTTTTCAAAATGTTCAATAAATTAAAATTAGAGCAACTATACCAACAATTCCAAGGTTTTAAGATAAAATTGAGAAGGATGAAATTAAAAGCTGTAAACTACATTTGATATAGTACCTGGTAATTTAAAAGTTATTTTATGAGTATTATCTAATTTGGTTCCCCTGACAAGCTAAAAATGATGATTCTGCCTACCTTGGCTCTCAGTGTTGACAGGAAAACTGAATCTCAAAGAAACTGGTGATCTGCCCTTGGTGATATAAATACTAGGCAGCAGATTAAAGTGTAGTGTGTAGCTCTAATTGGGATCCCATTTAAACAAACCAGCTATAGTCAAATAATACACTTCATATAATTAAAATGCTTTAAAATTTGCCACAGATTATTTTATGTCTTAGAAAACAGTCTATTTTGTTGAATGCTCCATGTGTACTTGAAAGGAATATGTAATTTGCTATTGAAGGGTAGCATATTCCATAAACATCAATTAGATAATCAAATCAACTAGGAAAATATGATGAAGCAACTGAAGAATTATTTGAAAATTTAAAATTGTGGTTATACAAGGCATCAAGGTTATTTTTAAGTAAGTTTTATTTTTCAGAAATACATACTAAAATATTTACAGAAATAATTATAATAGCTGGGATTTGCTTCAAAATAATATGAATGAAGGGAGTATATAAGGAAAAATGAAACATTGGTCACTAAGTGATAACTGCTGAGGCTGAGTGATGGGTATATGGTGGGTCAAATTCCTTCTTACTTGTGTGCAACAATGGAAAATTTCCAACTTAAAAGAAAAATTTAAACGTCAATCCCCTAATTAAGAGGAAAATGGATAAAAAATAAAACCAGTTTCTTTAAATTACCAACTCAAAGTTCTTTTTATTTTACCTCCATTTGTTGATCTTGTTTCCATCTTGCTAATGTGGCTGATATGAATTGTTCAAATGAAGGATAATAATTTGTAGGGTTCAAATCAGGGTTTTGAAATCATCCTTGTATACTGACTTATATACCAGAACACAGCAACTTGCATTCATTATGTGAAAGTTAAATATCTCCAATGAATACTTGCTTATATCAATAATTTATACATCACATAAGAGAGTCAAAGAGATTTTTTAAAATTTATTTACCAAAGTCAGTACTTCAAATATTACTTTGTGTTAGTTTATAATTTTTAAATCAGTGATTTGGAAATATGCATATAAATAAGGATACATCAGGAAGCCATTAAATAAACAACCAATATATTGGAAAATACATGTCCTACAAAAATAAGCAGTAACTTGTGAGTCCCTGAACATTGATTTCTCAGATAAATTTTGAAAGGTAAGCCAATTCTTTAACTTTGACACAAATAATTCCTTACATTATTTCATAGTCAATCCAATAGGTCATCATAGGAGTGGCTTCCAGAAATGAAAGGCTGATTTGCTTTCTTGGAAGCTATTTTATTATGATCACTCACTGTTTTTCCTGAACCCCTTAAGGCTTAATTACAAGTTTTTAATTCTACCTTATCTACTAATTGGAAATAAATAAATATGACTTGTGGAGGAAACAAAGGAAAAGATAATAAACTCAATTAAAATGAGGCATTGAAATTAAAGATTAGAAAGCATTATACTATTTTTTAAAAACATGGGATGAAATACTTTTTCACTTTTCTTACCCTCTCCCTGGAAGAAGGTACACTTTCACAAAAGGGTCAGAATAACCATTGTTGTCTCGAGAAACGAGATTTCTTGCTTGGAGAATATGTATTATGAGATTTCCAAGATCATAGTTAATTTGAAGCTTTAGGAGACAGAAAAATATTCCATAAGTATTTAAAAGCATGTTATACATTATCATTCAATAATTACTGGTGGTTTAAAAAATTATCATAAGCAGCATCAACTTTCATTTTCATTTTACTTGAAACCAAACAGACCAGTTAATGTCTAATTTAATTGAGAGCTCCTAGGCATATTTTAATTCCTAGCAAACATGCTGCTCATTCTCTCCACAGTGAAAAGACCTTGCCGGTTTAAAGTTTCTTTAGAAGGAAGATCATATAGTAGAACGCTGGTTATATTTTTAAATTAAATTGCTACTCTGAGGAAAATAGTAAATGTTGTTAATGTTTATTAATAGCAATTCCCAGAATTTTGAAAAGAAATTAACAAATTGGTAAATTATTATGAAATATCATTTGCATTTTGCCACATAATTAGCAGCAGGTAGAATTGTTATTTAAAGATAAAGCTGTCGGTACTGAAATGTAAGAATATTTAAGAATACACAGATTATTACCTCATTTTATGTTACATTATCTGGTATTAAACCTGTACATTCCTTTTGGCACTTACTTTCCTAATAGAGTGAGATATTAGAACAATAACTTTTTTAAATTTTAGAAGCTGAAAAAAGAAGAGGCATTGCTTTATAGATGCTTACTGGCTGTTGCACAACTGTGGCTGAATACTAAAAAATATATAATTCAAACAAATATTTGCGAAAACTGCATAATTTAAAATAATTGAGTTAAGTAATTTTTTCTTTTACAATTGAAAGACTCTTTTGGCATCATTTAGAATAAAACTTAATTCTGTTTGATATTATTTTTGTTTATTAAATAATAGAGAGGAAGGGATCCACATGTCAAAGGGTAAATCCATATAGAAAAATACTAACTTTTAAAATAATCCATACAAAACAGATATGCTGCATTTATATTTAAAATAGAATAACTCAGATGAGTCATACTTTCAGGTAAAACTTCATAATGAAAACAAATCCTCATTTTAGCATAATTTTGATCTTATTATATTGCCTAGCAGAAAATACATCTTCAATTGCTTATCTCAATCCAGAAAAGCCTAGAGTCCCTGACCATAATAAAAGCACAGTGAAAAAGAAAGCAGAATATCATTAAAGAAGAGGAGAAAGGGGAAGTTAAGAATTGTATGCCATCATGCAGTAACTGTATGCTATAATCTGGTACTGAAATACAGAATATAAAATAACCTATAATTAATAACACTGAAATTTCAAACAGCTTCCAGATCTTTAGTTAAGGAGAAATACTTCCCTATTCTCTCCTTTCTCTGCCAGCCTTAGAGTCCACTTTTAACTGATGAAGGACCCAAACCATTTTTTATTGAAATGAAAACTTGCAGGCTACCCGAAGAGAGTGCTTTTTCAAAATTTGCTCTGTATGACCTTAGGGAACATCTACAGTTGCTCCGGGTCAGCTTTGAGAGAGAATGGGATGCCCCAGCAATCTGCAACCACAGCGACTCCAGGGCTGACAGATTCATGGTTTGGGTTTCTACATAAGGTTTCATTTGAAATGAGCCTTTGCTAAAAGAAAATAATAATAATAACAATTCACTGCCTTAAGAAAATATTCCCCAAATTAAGAAGGAATAATAGTAGGGTAAATTTCAACTACAGAATTACATTGTACTCCTCAAATGAAAGCAAAATAAAATTAGAACAAACAACAACAATCAAAACAAAAAACACAGTCCAAAAGAAATACTAGTCAAGGACAGAAGTTTAAAAGAAGTTAGAAAGAGAAAGAAGGCTACTTAGAATCAGAAATTCTAGTATTTTCTTTGCTGCTTGTGAAACGAAAAAAGATCAGGTCTGGTGAAAAACTGGCTTTTTGGAAGTTGGAAATAGCAGAGAAACAGCCAGATCAGGAGTATGGAGGTCATCAGGCTAGTACTATTAGTTTGTTTTTAGTAATATGTCAACATTATGCACTTTTTCTCCATTTCCACACTCACACTCCACTTTTGCTTTGTAGTGGGTTCCTGGATAATCACTTAATTGATTTCTATGCCTTGATGTCCTCCCCTTTATAATATTTCTTGTAGGTCACTGCCATATTAATTTTTATTACACATTCTTTTCAAATAGTCTCTCTCACACTTGAAAAATAGAGATCATGCTATATTACGTAGTGGCTAACATCTCTACGATTGTGTTCAATGTTCTTTTAAATTTTGTCTTAACCTATTTCTCAAAGCTGATTCTTCAACTATTGCTCTCTAACAACAATACCCTTCACTGTACTATTTCTACTCCTAGGAACATAATCTCCCTTTTTTTATGCTTATCTTCAAATTAATTCAAGTTTCTGTTGTCCTTTGTGAAGTCTTTTGGGAAAATTTCCTCTAGAATATGTCAGATAGAGATGCAGCTAAGACTCTCTTTCATCTGAAACATAACTATTTTCAATTAGTCACTATTTTATAGTGTTAATTCTTCCTATATGCTGTTTCTTATCTACTCTAAATTACTTTTCAGTATCATGTAAGGTGCAGGTTTTTAAAGTTTTTTTTCCCCTATAATCCATACTTAGAAATATAAGAATATCAAAACACACAGAGAGAATTAAAAAAGATGATGATCTATACCATTTTTATCCTATTTTCCTGATGAAAATTATTAAATTAATTTTATAAATTACAAAGCAGTTATGACCCACATTATGAAAAATACTTCTCTACAAGAACTAGAGAATTTCTAAAGCAATTTTTGATTAAAAGCAATTTCTAAAGTAATTTTTGATTAAAAGAAGGAAAAACCCAGTGGACCCGTTTGGAAACTTCAAATTTCCAGGAGAATCTGTCATGTTTAAAGTATATTCAACAAATATAAAGCAACTGAGGCACAAAACATGTTGACATTGCTAAGGTATCAGGCAGATTTCAAAGTATAAAAATCCATAGCTCTGATTAGACTTCATAAAACATATATTTGTGTTAATACACTATTCTATAAAATTGCATTTTCCTTTACAGTGCTGTCTATATTATAGAATAAGAAAAATCCAAACAGTGTGTTTACAATTTCAATAAACCAGTGGCAAAACAATCAAAAAAGATTATATAATGGTGATGTTTAAAAAACTTTCATACCTGAATTTCTCCTGTAATTGGATGAGAGACCACCTTTGTTGCATCAGTAGGCTGTAATATTAAAGAACATGTATTACATTCATAAAATTTTCACGGAATTTATTATTTTGGCTTCCTTCTGAAATTAATTTCCATTTGGACAGAGCAACTGCTTGAAAATATATTTTAGCCATTTAGCTGCTTCAGAATAATGGTGTCTGCTTATAGTTCTCAATACATGTTTAATTCTATAGATGCATACATCTATTTTTCATTTTGGTAAGCCTGCTTTGAAGCTATAATTTTATACCAGCAGTTTTCAATGACTTAAGAAAATGAACACTTTAGGTTTAAAGCACTTAAAGTATTTACAGGTTTTAAAGATCTATACAGTAATGTTTAAAATATATTCAACAAGTAAAAGATACTGTTTTATACAAGAACTGCCGAGGAGGATGGAAGGTATAAAAGTCCTTCTTTTACTTTTTTGCTGAATGCTCAGCACCTCCCTGCCCACTTCCAAAGTGAGGCACCCACACAACCACTTTCTATTAGTGCGCACTTGTTTAGTGTAGTTCTGTCCTTTCCCATATGAAGTTCTCATTTCCTTAACAAGTTCTTTATGCCAGTGAAGCCTTGAAAGACAGTTAAGTAAGTGATCTGGTAAAGTAATTCATTGTTGTTGAATAAATGAGTGACTGCTGACTTGTTAAATTTCCATGAAATATTTGTACAAAAAAAGAGAGAACGTCCATGGCCTCAAATCCATAGAAGAATTTTAGACAATGTGGCATCAGTGTGCAGAGGAGATTTACTAAAATGGCAGCCACCTTGCCATCCTACAAATAAAGCCTTGTCTTCCTACACATATGTGATACTGGCCTTGTTTCACTAATTAAATGGAAAAAAGAAAGATTCAAGATTCATATTTACTTTGATATATGTATCTTTTCCCTTATGTTTTTATTCTAGAAATGAGAGCAGTCAAAAGAAGAGAGCTTTATGCCAAGTCTTGTTCTGTAAAACAACTACGGAATAAAATTAACATAATCACTGGTGGAATTATGGAGGAAGTATTAAATTTTCTAGGCTATATATCCTTAATTAGTTCAGGTCATTTATTTAAAAAAATGTCCTTTATTATTAAAACTGTGTTCTGGCTTTAAAGGATAAACTGTTTGCTAGTTATTGAACAATTACATTTATTTAATAATAATCTTACGATTTATACTTCAAGAAAACCAAACTAAATCTAGAGAAATAAGTAGCATACAAGTTACTGCAAGTATTTATATATAAAATTTTCTTTTCCAGGTTTATTGAGGTATAATGGATATACAAGAAACTTAATATAATTAAAATATAAAATTTGAAGAGCTTTGACTTACGAATACATTCATGTTAACATCAATACAATTACGGTAATAAATATATCACTTCCAAGAGTTCCCTTATGTCTCTTGGCTTTTTTTCCTTTTTAAATTGTGAGATAAAATTGTATGTATTTATTGTGTACATGTTTTGAAGTATATACACATTATGGAATGCTTCTTATTTCTATCTTAATTCAAGATTAGGAGCTTCCTCAAATCAGATATTTTTGCATCTTAAGGCATGACTTATGAATCCAATTTTAGTTGTCCTGGGGTGCTGAACACAGTGAGATGTTTTAAATTATGAGGGTAAAAGAGCACGTCTGTTGAACACTGTGCTAACTACCAGTTCAGTTTAGTCACATTTCAAGATTAGAGCCAACTACTTTGTTTTCAATATGTTTTATCGTTGTGAGGCTGCTTTTGGTTGATTACCGTGATTAAAAAAAATGTGCTGCAAGAAAACTAGTGAGATTAGTGATGAGGAACAGGTATGTGAATGTTAATATCTAATTTGACTCATGGTTTGAGAAGTTGGGCAGCGCTGACAATGCATGCATTTCATATTGATATGATATGTTAATGTAGTTGTTAACAATGGAGTAAAAGAATGTATTTTATTTAATTTTATGTGTATTATTTTTCAAATAATATTAGTAAGTTTTGATGTTAGGATATAAATACTTATACAGTTGTTAGAACAAAATTACTTAACAGAATTGTCTTAGGTATTTTTTTGTTCCTAAGGGTACCATGAAAAAATTACTGTTATGGTCACCAGCCTTTGGGAAACCAACGATCTATTTCACCAGAACTAGCAAAACTAATAAGTACTTTAATTAAATTATTTATCCCATAACTTGGAGGAAATTATTAAGACTTTAAAGGTAGAATGAAGAAAACCTGATCAAAATATTAGATACAAAACTGCTTCAGGCAGAAAACTGATAATTTAGAAGACAAAAATTTATTAATTAGTTTAAACCAATTAATATGGTAAAGAATTAAGTAAAAAATTAGTTTAAACAAATTCATTATTTGAAATAGTTATATTTTTATGTATGTATTTTATCATAAAGTCAAGGTAATTAAACATTCTGTTAATTCAATATCTTACACATATTCCCCCCAAAATATAATTTATTTAATGTATACTCATATTTTATCTACATATACTCAAAAGTAATCATTTAAATTAGAATATTATCAATGAATTAATTACTAATGAATAATATGTAAAATGTTTAACATTTGTGTTGTAAACTCTAAATGTATAATCATGCTAATTTTAATTTAAATATTTTAGATTTAGTATATTCATTACATTAATAAATGTTATAATTAAATATTGTTAATCTCATATCTAATGAAACACAATTAAAACTATAATTCTTTAAATTATCTGAAGAATGTATGATATATTTGGACATATGTTACCTGATTCTAGGATATGCAAGCTTCAGACAATCACTAAATGTTTTTAATAATCTCTCAATAAAAATTTTTTAACATTGCAGGATTTGGAGAAAAATTTTAAAAAGTTTTGACTTTTATGCATACTAAAAGTTGATGGGTCAAGAAATATCATTGAATTCATTCATTTATTCAGCAAAAATGTTTCAAGAAGTAATTGCACTTGCCAAATGTTGAAGATAAACCAAATATACATATGTGAGTGTGTGTGTATATATGCATATTTATATATATGTGTGTGTATATATATATGTATATGTGTGTGTGTGTGTGTATATATATATATATATATATATATATATATATATATATATATAAAGTTGAATAGGTAATACCCTCTCTTCAGGAGTGTTAGCATCAACTGACTATAATTTTTCTATTAAAAATATAGATATGTTATATATATATAATCTAAAAAATCATATTTGATTAGTGTTAGTACCAATAGAGTTAAATAAGTTTACAGCAGTTATTTGTCACATCTTAAGAACTTCCAGGTGAAGCTATTAAGAAAACAATTGGAAATATTAGTCTATAACTCAGGAGTTAAAAATAAAATTGGAAATAAAAAGCATAAAAATTATGCTGTAAGGCACCCAATGACTAAGATTGACCAAAAAGAGGGTTTAAGAGTAAAATAAAACACAAGATTTTTGTCTTATAGCTAACATGATAAAAATCTCTGAAGTTCAAAATCTTTTAGTTTTATGTTTGAGGTTAAGACTCTTGGATTTATCTTGTGTCCCACCCCTTACCACAGTACCTAACAAGTAGTGCTTAAACAACTACTAAACGTATGAAAAATCTGAGAACATGAAAAATATATGCATCTACTCAACACAGTACTACAAATCCTAGCCAGAGCAATTAGGCAAGAGAAAGAAACAAAAAGCATCCAAATTGGAAAGAAAAAGAGGTAAAATTGTGCTTGTTTGCAGATGACATGATCTTATATACAAAAAACCCTAAAGACTCATCAAAATACTGTAAAGCTAATAAACAAATTCAGTAAAGTTTCAAGATACAAAATAAATATAAAAAATCTGTAGCATTTTCTACACTAACAGCAAATGATCTGAAAATGAAATGAAGAAGATATCATTTAAAGTAGCTATAGGAAGTAAAATACTTAATAAATTTAAACAAGAAGGCAAATGTCTTTGCACTAAAAACTCTAAAACATTGATAAAAGAAATTGAAGAAGACAAATAAATGTAAAGCTATTCCATGTTTATGGATTGGAAATAATAATGTTCTTAAAACGTCCATACTACCCCACATGATATGCAGATTCAAATGCACTCTCTATAAAAATTTCTTTGGAATCTTTGAACTAATAAATCAATCCTAAAATTCATTTAGAACCACAAAAGATCCTATAGCCAAAGCAATCTTGAGCTAAAAAAACAAAGCCAGAGGAATTATGCTATTTGATTTCAAAATGTACTACAAAGCTACAGTAATCAAAGCAGCATGGTATGGTCTAAAAACAGACAGACATATAGAATGGAACACAATAGATAAACCCCAAATAAATACATTCATTTGCAGTCGATTGACTTTCAACAAAGATGTTAAGAACACATAATGGGCAAAGGATAGTTTCCTTAATATGTGGTACTGGGAAAACTGGACATCTACATACAAAGAAATAAAATTAGACCTTTATCTCACATCACATACAAGAAACATCTCAAAATAGATTAAAAATTTAAATATACCACCTGAAATTTTAAATTATTAGAGAGAAACATGAGGGAAAAGCTTTATGACATTGGTTTGAGCAAAGATTATTTGAAGATGACGCCCAAAGCACAGGCAACAGAAACAAAAATAAAAAAAAAAACCAGAAGTACAAGAAACTAAAAAGGTGCATACCCAATCAGCTTCTGCTGATTGTTTCGATCAACAGAGTGAAGAGACAACCTATAGAATGTGAGAAAATATTTGCAAACCATACATCTGACAAGGTGTTAATATCCAAAATATATAAAAAGCCAAACAATTCAATAGCAGAGAAACAAATAATGTGAATTAAAAATGGGCAGAGAATTGGAATAGACATTTCTCAAAAGAAGACACAAATGACCAAGAGGTATATAAAACATCAATATCATTAATCATCGGAAAAATACAAATTAAAACCACAATGAGATATCAACTCCTTTCAGCCAAAATGGCTGTTATCCTAAAGAAAAAAGAGTGTGTGCTGATGAGAAAGCGGAGAAAGGGAACCCTTGCACACTGCTGGTGGGAATGTAAATTGATATATGCATTATGGAAAACAGTATGGAGGTTCCTCAAAAAAAATTAAAAATAGAGCTACCATATAATCCAGTGATCTTACTGCTGAGCACGTATCCAAAGGAAATGAGATCAGTATGTCAGAGATACCAACACTCTGCAACATTATTCGCAATAGTCAAGATAGAGTATCAACCTAAGTGTCTATCAGCAGATGATTAGGTAAAGAAAATATGTTACATATACACAACAGAATGCTATTTAGCCTTAAAAAACAAGGATGTCCTGTCATTTGTAATAACATGGATAAATCTGAAGGATATTATGTTAAGTGGAATAATTCATGCACAGAGAGATAAATGCCGTACTATCTCACTCATATGTGGAATCTAACAAAGTTGAACTTATAGAAGCATAGAGAAGAATGGTAGTTACCAGGGGCTAAGAGAAAGGAAGGATTGGAATAATGGTCAAAGGATACAAAACTTCTCTTAGGAGGAAGTTCAAAAGATCTGTTGTGCAACATGGTGACTACAGTTATTAGTAAATGCATTATATTCTTAAAAACTGTGAAACGAGTAGATTTAAAAGATTTTTTTAAGCCAAATACTTCTGAGGAATGAAGAGTAGATTTCAAGTGTTTTCACCACAAAAAACAAGTGAGATAATCCATGTTAATTAGCTCAATTTAGCCATTCCACAATGTATTCATGTTTCTTTTTTTTTTTTTTTAATTGTAATTCTTAGAATATTTCTGTGTGTTAGCTTGCTTTTTTTTTTTTTTTTTGGAGATAGAGTCTCACTCTGTCACCTAGACTAGAGTGAGTATAGTAGTGTGATCTCTGCTCACTGCAACCTCTGCCTCCCATGTTCAAGTGATGCTCCCACTTCAGCCTCCTGAGTAGCTGGGACTACAGGCGCATGCTACCATGCCTGGCTAATTTTTGTATTTTTTGGTAGGGATGGGGTTTCACTGTGTTGGTTAGGGTGATCTCAAACTCCTGGCTTCAAGTGCTTTGCCTGCTTTGTAATCCCAGAATGCTGGGACTACAGGCGTAAGCCATCACCTCCAGCCACAGGGACATGGATGAATCTGGAAACCATTATTCTCAGCAAACTGACACAAGAACAGAAAACCAAACACCGAATGTTCTCACTCGTAACTGGATGTTGAACAATGAGAACACATGGACATAGGGAGGAGAACATCACACACTGGGATGTTGGGGGGTGGGGGAGCTAGGGGAGGGATAGTGAGGGGAATGGGGAGGGATAACATTAAGAGAAATACCTAATGTAGATGATGGAGGGAATGGATGCAGCAAACCACCATGGCATGTGTATATCTATGTAACAATCCTGCATGATCTGCACTTGTACCCCAGAATTTAAAGTATAATTTAAAAAAACTAATAAAAAAATCATGCTGTACAGTATAAACATATATGTTTTATTTGCTAATTAAAAATAATTTAAAATTTAAAAATATAAGCTATATTGCATGAGGTTAACTGCTTAATTTAAAAAGTTGTCTTCAAACATGTTCAAATTATGTTTTTATAACAGAAATATCTATGAAACAGAATTTAGTATTAATTACGTTAGTATTTTAGTTGGCTAGTTTATGAATTATTTTTAAATGATTATCAAAATAGAGCCTCTCTAAGGTAATTATACAAAATTAGCACATAATTGCTTATGGTAAAATGTAGTTGTGTTAAAACTTACTTTAAAATTTAGTCTAACAGCCCTTGAAATAACTTTGTTTATGAAGCTTTTCTATATTTAGTTTCAAACAAATCATTTTATGATGCAATGATTAGGGTCAACCTGCTTTGTTGTTTGCTTCTGAATAAATGGATTTTTTTTTCGGTGACATCTGCTGTATTTTTATAGCTAAAAAACAAACTTTATTTTTTGATGTCTGGTCACTTGACCTACGCATATACAGCCTGTTCTTCCCATGTATCTCACCACACAAAGACAAACCTTTATTCATGTTTTAAAAAAGGACACCCCCCCCATGTATGTATCAACCACAGGGATAGTTTTTAATTAAGAATCAAATCTATGAGGGAAATTATAAATTGTCTACATTTCCTCTGCTTTTTACAAGGTTAAAAAATAATTTTATGTTCTTTTTAAATTCCCCAGCACTTTGAAACAATAGTATTGGAAGAATTTGTTTTGAATGAAGACTTGCATCAATAAAAAAATTCTTAATAGGGAATTGAGGATAAAGTTTAAAGTGGTGATAACATGTTACTGGTTTTCCTTGTTTGTTATTATCTTAAATTTTCTTTATTGCTGTGCCCTTTTTACTTTTTACTTAAATTATAAAATCTAATGTAATATGTATCTTGTGTTTCCAAAAAGATGCAAAGCTAATACTCTATATACAAAGCTCAGATTCATGCAACAACAAAGAGAACTAGAAAATATGAAGTATCAGACACATTTTTCAAGTTCCTCATAACTATGGAAATATTTTAAGAGATGTAGAAATACATCATCTCAATACATCTGGATCAGTTTTGTACTCAGAAGAGAAAAAAAGTTTCTTAATTTGATAGATCATCTGGAAATGAGAAATCATAAGAAAAATACTTTGGAAAATGCTATTTTACTTTTTTTTTTTTTTTTTTTTTTTTTTTTTTTTTGAGACGGAGTTTCGCTCTTGTTACCCAGGCTGGAGTGCAATGGCGCGATCTCGGCTCACCGCAACCTCCGCCTCCTGGGCTCAGGCAATTCTCCTGCCTCAGCCTCCTGAGTAGCTGGGATTACAGGCACCCACCACCATGCCCAGCTAATTTTTTTTGTATTTTTAGTAGAGACGGGGTTTCACCATGTTGACCAGGATGGTCTCGATCTCTTGACCTCGTGATCCACCCGCCTCGGCCTCCCAAAGTGCTGGGATTACAGGCTTGAGCCACCGCGCCCGGCCTATTTTACTTTTTATCTATGGTCTGAACAAAGAACTGGAAAGTAAATGAGTCGGAGGTCACGCACAACACTCCTCACCTTGCTGCTGCCGTGCTTCTTTTTGCTCACGGAGGGGGACCCTGGCTGCCCAGGGCTGGGAACAGAACTGGATCCTGCTGATGTAGGACCTGAATGAACATGAGATCCTTTTTCAACAACAGACGACAGGACCAGTGGTGACTGCTGTAGTGAAACCTTCTGGAGTTCCGCTGCCAACTGCTTAGGATCAACCCCTGGGGATTTCGCCTTATCCACTACAAGAAAATGAAATAGATTTACGTACTTCTCCATTTCATAGGTACTTAATACCATGGAACTATGTGCGCCCCAGGTGACAAAGGTGAAACATTACCTATAAAATAAGCTCAACTTTAAAAATGAAATTAACTTAATCGCACTTTTATGTATCAATTGCTAAGGAAGTCTACAAGGCTCTGGGAAGAGTGACATAATACTGAATTACAGAGGAAGAGTGAAGTTTCTGTTGCATCTTCAGAAAAATGTTTTCAATATTTTACATAGAGAATTGTTTGAATGATGCAATATCCTGTTTTATCCATCGGTACTTAATTTGTTTGATTAGCAGTTTTTCCTTCCTTAAATTGTACACAGCTCTTTCTCTAAGGGGAAAATTTCAGTGGGTATATTTACATTTACAAATGTATTAAAATTCCTCTAGCACTTGGTTTATTCTGTTTAGTGCAGCAACCCAGATTACTAGAATTGGGGCTGCAAGAGTAGGAAGTGCTCAAAAAAAATTTATTAAACATAGGAAATTTTTTTTTTTTTTGAGATGGAGTCTCACTCTGTCGCCAGGCTGGAGTGCAGTGGCGCAATCTCGCGTCACTGCAACCTCTGCCTCCCAGGTTCAGGTGATTCTCCTGCCTCATCCTGCCAAGTAGCTGGAATTACAGGCGTCCACCATCACATCCAGCTAATTTTTGTATTTTTCGTAGAGACGGGAGTTTCACCATGTTGGCCAGGATGGTCTTGATCTCTTGATCTCGTGATCTGCCTGCCTCAGCCTCCCAAAGTGCTGGAATTACAGGCGTGAGCCACCACACCCAGTCAAAAGTGATGTTTTAAATCTTACAATGAATCTAACAAATTTGTAGATTATATTTGTCATTCAAGAAAGATGTTAAATCTATCTCATCATGTACTTATGAAATTACATGTTGATTTTTGTTTTTTATAAAAAGGCAATGAGAAGGTTCAGGAATAAGTTTTTTTTTAAAACCCAGTTACTCTAAAAAGAATCAAGTATGCTCTAAACATTATGTAAAACCGAAAAGAAATGGCTCCAGGCATTACTTTCACAGGATGAATTCATATTTAAAGAATTAAAAGAGTGAACTCATGCAGCAAGGATTTTATGTGAACTTGTTTAAGGGGACTAACACCAAAATATGTATTTTCCCAGAATGTTAAAACTATAGCTACAATGCGTTAGATTTTGTCTATAATTATATATATATATGTAAAAAAATCTATAACTTTGTCCATATCTATGTTTATGTCTATATCTTCATCTACAACCGCATCTGCCTCTGTAACAACTTCTATGTCTATGTCTTTATTCACAATTGAAACTAGATTTCATTTACCTACCAGCTTTTGGTGGCTCATGAAGTTCCAGATGCTGGGGATTTTCAGAATCTGATAGCATATTGAGGTCCCTAAAAATTAAAACAAAACATTAAGAAAGATATTGAGGAAATCTGAGACAAAGAGCACTTTTTTCCAACTACCCTTAATCGTTTTCAGTAGGTAAATGAGAAGTGGTTAATGATATAAAGCAACTCCAAAGCATGCTTACCCTCCTAACCCAATATATATTTGCAATGCTGTTAAAAGTCAGAGCTGATAAAAATGATTATTTAAGGTGAAATCTTTATGAATTACATGTAAGTTCATTTTTAAATACACACCCTTGAAATCTAAATGGGTTCAGGCTTTCATTTAAATGAAGTATGTTTCAATAAAAGCATGAAAGGGAAGAGGCTGTTGACACAATCAGAAACTAAGTTAGCTGAATTCTTTCTATGCTTTAGGCTTTGATTTCAAACACGAGAAATCTATAAAACTTATATTCACTTTATTTTATAATTACAAAAAATCTTGCTAACTGGCAAAGGTTCCACCTTAACAATTTTAAATTAAAAGAGTCATGGATAGCCAAAAAATGGAAACAAAAAGATGGGGAAAAACTCACAGTCTTACACATATTTCTGCTTCCCCACTTTGCTGACTAATGATACTCTGAACTTCTTCATATGTTTTAGAAGTTAAGGGAATTCCATTCCATTCCAATACTTGCATCCCTAAAAAGACAAATTTGAATATAAAATCATTTGGGTGCTATTCTAGTCTGGCTGCATAGGGCATCAAAGACATTTATTTGCATTTAGAAGTCAACTCAGCACACCATTTCAGAAAGTATCAGTTCAGAGTTCTCTGCAACATTGATACCAAAACCATTATGCAGTTTGATCTCATTAACTTACCTGAATGCATAAAATATATTTAATACAACATGCAAAATTTTGCTTTTGAAAATCTATTTAATATTATCAAACGCATGCATTCTGTTCACACTGCCATAAAATAAATTATTGAATGTATATTGCTTAAACCAATTTTGTGTAGGAAAAAACCCCAAACAATTACAACCACCAATATAGTTTTCCCGTGGGGAGCAAGCTACTAGAATAATGTATTTGGTATTTTATAATGAAATGGGAGTAGTGGAAAAGTCATTTGGATTTCCTTGTGAAGCTCCATTTCAGAAACGTTGTAGCTTCTATATTGTCAGGATGAAACAGAATGCCACTTCCTGTCTTTTTCTTCACTGCATTCCAGACATTCCTGAATCAAGGAATAGCAGGAATGTTACAGGAAGGGCAGCTGCATGGGTCTGTGACCTGTGCACTAGTATAAGACCCTGAGCTCAGAAAGGCCTATGCTTGTTTTAATGCTCTGCTGCTGTCATCTTGAAATTCTTAATAACATTTGAACAAGGAACCCACATTTTAATTTTGCAATGGGTTTTGCAAATTATGTAGCTGGCCTGGTTTGGCCTGGTCAGGTCATTTCTTTTTTTTCTATCTAGAAAGATAATTTCATAGAAAAAAAGAAAAGTGTAACGTAATTAATATTACAACACTTTACATGTAGCTTCTTTGGTCCATTTGATATGAGCTGTCAAAATCATTGAAGGGTCTATGTACGGCATGATTCACACTGTCCTGATTCGTGGCTATGTGAATTGGGTATATAGTAGATTAAACCATCCAAGGTAGTGCTGAAATAAGTGTGAGCACTATCAACTTTATTCGAGAAAAAATGTCTGTATACCAAAATTATGCTGTTGAACCATTATTATTATTATTGTTATTTTTGAGACAGAATCTCACTCTGTCACCCAGATTGGAGTGCAGTGGCGCAATCTCGGCTCTCCGCAACCTCCGCCTCCCAGGCTCAAGGTTCTCCTGCCTCTGCTTCTCGAGTTGCTGGGATTACAGGTGCACGCCACCATGTTCGGCTAATTTTTGTATTTTTACTAGAGATAGGGTTTCACCATGTTGGCCAGGCTGGTATTGAACTCCTGACCTCAGGTGATCTGTCTGCCTTAGCCTCCCAAAGTCCTGGGATTACAGGTGTAAGCCACCGTGCCCAGCCTGAACCATTAGGTTTTTAATGAGCTTCACAGATGCCTATGTGAAATTACCTATTGATCATCATTGGCTTCAATGGGACATTCTAAACATGGCATGATTGTGTTTTTAAAAGTTTTAATGATTATGACATATGTTAGAAAGCATATTACCAGTTGCAATAAGTAAGGGAAAAGCTTTTACACTATAGTCAAATGGTAAAAGAAGTCCATAAAAAGGCTCACATAACACAAACAAGAATGACTTTTCTATAACTTACTCCAAGGAAACTTTATCTTCAGATGGGCCTTAGGTTTATTTCAACAATCCCAGGCTGTTGTACACACAAAATGAGAAAATTATGTAAAAGACAGTGATAACACCACGAAAGAAAAATATAGCATGCTGAAAGAGGAAAATAAAGCACCTTTTTTTAATAAGGAGGAAGAGCACTTTAATAAACAGATGATTTTGAATTCAATAAAATTAAAGTTGTTAGAATTCAGAAATTGCATTGTCACATTTCTGCAGGAGCACATACTATGAAATGGAATAGTCACATATTTTAATGCCTTTTCTATTGAATTTACCTGTTCGTTCTTTACATCCCAAAATAAAAGGGCAAATTTACAGAACATAATTACCCCATAAAATAAAAATAAAAATGTTTCTAAAAAACTAGTATGCTTAATAAAATTTCTGAAAAAAAAAAAGCAAAAAAACAGATAATTATTTTGCCTGGACAAACACCTGACACCATAACCTACATGATCTGCTCCATGCCACAATACATTCATGGAAATTCTTTCCCCTCACCTCAGTTTCCTACCCTAGTTGTTTCAGTGCTGCAGTTCAAAAGATTAGGTTAACTCTTTTTTTTTTTTTGAGACGGAGTTTCGCTCTTGTTACCCAGGCTGGAGTGCAATGGCGCGATCTCGGCTCACCGCAACCTCCGCCTCCTAGGTTCAGGCAATTCTCCTGCCTCAGCCTCTTGAGTAGCTGGGATTACAGGCATGTGCCACCATGCCCAGCTAATTTTTGTATTTTTAGTAGAGACGGGGTTTCACCATGTTGACCAGGATGGTCTCGATCTCTTGACCTTGTGATCCACCCGCCTCAGCCTCCCAAAGTGCTGGGATTACAGGCTTGAGCCACCGTGCCCAGCCCAGGTCAACTCTTTTATCCTGGCTCAGTGCCCGCAGTGAGACGGCATAGGGAAGTTGACCACTGAACGTAGTCGTTTAATAGTCATTCCCCTTTCTATTGTCTAATGTCCTACAAATTCTATGAGCCATATTAAAATAATGAATGATATACAGATATAACAAATCACTCCTTATTTATCTCAAAAGAGGTTCTAGTAGGTGTGAAAATTAAATATGGCCTTTCAAATATATATGAAAACTATTAGTTAATTGTAAAATTCTATAAATTATTTAAAAATCCATGCAAAAATTTGTTGAAAATCATGCTCTGTGGAAGTCCAACAATGTATTTTATCATTTAATAGGTTTGAATGTTAGCATTTTTAATCTCAAGACAGCTTTTTACACTGTGTTTTAGAAAGACTTTTCTGGAAAATAATACACATATGAATTTATGATATTTATTACATGGTACTATAAGTAAACATTTATGTTTTCTTTACATTTAAATTATTACAAATTTCAGGTATGAAAGTACACAGATGAGACTTCAATTATGTTCCTTGAAAGTAGCTATTTTAATAGCTTTTTATTTATTATTATTATTTTTGACAGAAGGTCTCACTCTTTCACCCAAGGTAGAGTGCAGTGGCATGATCTCAGCTCACTGCAACCTCTATCTGCCAGGTTCAAGTGATTCTCCCTCTTTAGCCTCCTGAGTAGCTGGGATTACAGGCACCTGCCACCACACCTGACTAATTTTTATATTTTTAGTAGAGACAGTTTTTCACCCTGTTGGCCAGCCTGGTATTGAACCTCTGACCTCAAGTGATCCACTGCCCTCAGCCTCCCCAAAGTGCTGGGATTACAGGTGTAAGCCACCACACCTGGCCTTTAATAGCTTTTAAGAGGAAATTAAGACAGTCTGAATTTTTGCTGAATATGTAGCAGTGATGAAAGGATTTGTTGCAAAGTCTCTTGCTTAATAGGCTACTAAACACAGAAAAGACAATAATAAGATAATTCTAGAACTTTAAAAATATTAACACAAAACATTCTCAAATTGCTTTTGTAACTTCTAGGATTACTTAATTTTGCATGTTCCTTAAATGGGCAAAGTTTACTCCTCGCTCCTTAATACAAAATTTCCTGTTATGTTTTCTTGATCTATATTTATTATTTACCATCACATTGAAAACATCTTAATGACTAAAATTATTGTTAGTCAAAAATCTTACAGATTACTCTATATCCAAACATATGCCACACAAAAGCTCATGACGTTTATCCATTTTATTCACTCTGTATGTATTTTTCTACTGCTTCATATGTAGTAGGCACTATATAATTCATCACCTTTGTTCATGTCTAACACTTTAGGACGTTATAAAAATTAATAAAAAATGACAGTCTACTAGATAACAATTGGAAATATCTAAGCAATTAGTAAAATAAAGATGATTCACAAAGGAGGAAGTTCCACAACTTTGCAAGTATGTAAAGAAAGCCCAGATTCATTAGTGATTAGAAAGTGCAAATTGAAGCCAGAGTATATTACCTAACTGTCATCATATTGGGACAAGTTTGAAAACCATAAAATGCCATGTGTTGATTGCACTGTAGAATTGGTGACCTTGATTTCAACAAGGAGATATTCTTACTTGATGGTTGTTCTGGTTTATTCTCTCTATAATGTGAGAATATCATGACTATAAGTAGATAAAACCACCTCTTATTTACAATTTATAAACATGTAATTATTTTAATGAGAATGCACATGAGTGCAACTGTTCTGGAGGGCAGTCTAGCAGAATGTAGTTATATTAAGCATATGCACATGCTATCAACCAAAAATTCTCTTTGTGGGTATGTATTTGCGAGGAGGTGGAGGTATTAAGAAAAATAGGCATTGAGAGTTTTGTGAATGCTCATGATGGAAATACTTGGCAGAGACTGAAAGAAACAGACCTTACCAGGTGTTAACACCAGAAAGTGGATACATCTTAAAGTCTTTGCCAAGTTAAAAACAAGTGAGAAACAGAATCTGACCTATTGGCCAATGTCATTTATGTCAATTTAAATAACATGCATACAAAATAAATCATTACATATTTTATGAATAAATATCAAGCATCTCATAAATTATTATAGTTGTTCACCAAGAGGAGAAAAGAATGGGAAAATAAAATAAGACAAAGGAAAATGAATGTGTTAAGAAGTGAATAAATGAAAAACACACAAGAGCAGACCTTGAAAAAAATAATAAAGGCCAAAACCTAATTTTAAAACGTATAGTATCAGCTACTTGCAATTTGTTTGCTATCTTTTCTACACTTAGATTAGTAATCATGACTATAGTGTAATTTTCCAAATTTCAATAACCTCTTTCAGGAGTCTTCTATAAAGTACTAGCAGCAGCAGCAGCAAAGGATCAGCTGAACTTGGCCATTTCCCCTGGCTGAGTCAATAGCAAACATACCTTGCAAGTGGGCTTCAGGGTTCCAATAAAATTGTCCACATCAGTTATACTAATTGCTCATTCATTTTAATGTTAGGCAGTGTTAATTCATGAGAAAGACATAGATAAATGGAATTTTTTAAATTAATTTTTTTCATATTTTACAATTTTAATCTATTTATATATTAACATAAAAGGGGAGAAAGTTAAGAAAAATGGAAGAAAGGAAAGACGAAAGAGAGGAAGGAGTAAAAAGAAAAGAAGAAGGGAAATCTTTGGTAAAGGGAAAAATTAGTATTTGAATATTTATTTACAGGAGAAGGAGACACACTCAGTGATAATAAGACATTCGAAACTAGGGTATATTTTCCTGAGTATATTTATTTTGAAATATACAATAAGCTATTTGTGATGGTTAATATTTTGAGTGTCAACTTGACTGGATTGAAGGATGCAAAGTACTGATCCTGGGTGTGTCTGTGAGGGTGCTGCCAAAGGAGATTAAGATTTTAGTCAGTGGGTTGGGAGAGGCAGACCCACCCTCCATCTGAGTGGGCACCAGCTAATCAGCTGCGAGCATGGCTAGAATATAGCAGGAGGAAGTTGGAAAGAGCAGACTTGCAGAGTGTTATGGCCTTCATTTTTCTCCTGTGCTGGAAGCTTCCTGCCCTTGAACATCAGACTTCACGTTCTACAGCTTTTGCACACTTGGATGTACACCAGTGGTTTGCCAGGGACTCCCTGGCCTTTGGCCACAGACTAAAGGCTGTACTGTTGGCTTCCGACTTTTGAGGCGTTGGGACTCGAACTGATCCGCTACCGGCTACCTTGCTCCTAAACTTGCAGACAGCCTATCATATGACTTTACCTTGTGATCATGTGAATAAATTCTCCTTAATAAATTCCCTTTCATATATACATACATCTTATTAGTTCTGTCTCTCTAGAGAACCCTGACTAATATGTTATTGTTAAATATATTCACCCTCCTATGTATTAAACACTGGATCTTTTTTTTGTTATATATATATATATATTATTGCATTTTAGGTTCTGGGGTACATGTGAAGAACATGCTGGATTTTTGCATAGGTACATACATGGTAATGTGGTTTGCTACCTCTATCCTCTTCACCTATATCTGGCATTTCTCCCCATGTTATCCCTCCCCTACTCCTTATCCCCCGATGTTCCTTTCCTAGTCTCCTCCCCACCCCCACCCCCCACTAAACACTGGATCTTATTTCTTCTCTCCAACTGTATTTTTGTACCCATTAACCAACCTCTTTTCATACCCTGCTTCAAATCCTTCCCAGCCTTTGGCAGCCATCATTTTATTCTCTATGAAATCAACACTTTTAGCTCCTACATATGGAGGGAGAACATGCAATATTTTACATTCTATGCCTAACTTATTTCATCTAATATAATGTCCTCCAATTCCAGCCATGTTGCTGCAGATGATGAGATCTCATTCCTTTTTATGGCTGAATTGAATTCCATGGTATATAGATATACATTTTCCTTACCCATTTATAAAATTTTGAAGTTGAAAACTGTTGTGTTGAAGAGCTAATCACATAATAATATTGCTATTTATTATTATTGCTATTATTTTTATTTTTTGTACTTATGGTTCAAAAAAAACTTAAAATAGAGCCTAGATATCCAAAATGTATAAAAATGGACCTTCTTTTTATCAAAGTAGACTCAGTCTGCCTTCTAGCCCCCTCACCATTCTCCAGGTTCTATTCAATAGGTACCTTTAGATACACCCTGTCTCCCTGATTTACATGAATTGTGAGTTTAAAGTTATATCACAACCTGAATGAGGGCCTAAGAACAATTGCTATTAACTAGGACATTGCTTCTTGAGATGTACTGGAATGAAGGTACTCTGAATTTCATTTTATTGAAAATGAAATCTTAATTGGTTTAAAAACTATATTTTTTACCCACCAACTATAGGAATAATGCTTTCAAATAGAGCTCTGTGTAATATTTAGCATTAAAAATTAACATTTGCCTATCTCTCAATACACAGAATATATACTTTTTATATAGATATTTTCTGTATCAGAAATGTGTTTTATGAGCCATCTTGCCGTTGGTAGCTGACTGTTGATATTCTCTTTTCACCCTTATCAAATTGTGTTCACATGCAGTTTGGTTATTTACTAGTTGTTTTGCCCTTGAGCAAGTTGGTTAATCCTCCATGCTTGACTCCCTCAAGGGGACTGTACTTGCTTGATGACTGCTCTAGTTTTATTTCCATCCTACGACGGCGAATACTGTGACTATGATAGAACGGGAAACACGAAACAACTGCTTGTTTATAACTTGTAAATACACATTTTTTAGCTGAAGGTTTATATAAGAAATTTAAAAAAGAACTTTAGGATCCTAAAATTTCCATTTTATTCTTAATTATTTTCCTTATCTATAGCTGTACTTTACATATATAGTAAAACTTTCCGAAGCATAGAAATCATGTCATCTAAGTTTTCATTTTTGCACTTCCTACACCTCTTCTCACGGCCCTCTCTGTGGCAGTTGTCCAGGTTCTTTGGATTGGTCTTGTCTCCCCAGGGCTCCAATGGTGTCCTCATTACCTAGTTTATTTTCTCTCGGCATTGTTACATTTGTTACATTGACTACATTTGGGTTGGTTAACTCAGCTTGGGACATTCAGTCTGCAGTCTGAATCTAAATTTGGTTTAAATCTACATGCCAAGCAAATAAAATATTTATCACTAATGCCACTAAACCCAAAGTTGATTTAAAAGCAAAATACCAAAATTTTACCCCATTAAAGTATACACTTAAAAAATGTAATACATCATAATCTTATCTCTCAATATGAAGATAATAGAATTTTAAACTCATTAAAAATTTTAATGCAAATTTTATAAATGAATATTCTTCCAAATTTCAGTAGCAATAAAATACATATATAGGAGATTTGCAAGAACATTCTACTCTTTTGCCTTAAGTCAGTGTATTTTTATATTGAATATAAAATGAATGTAACAGATTGTTACACAAATTTATATGCCATGATAATATACTCTGTTTCCATCTTTGAGCAGGACTGTTGACAAAAATTCTTTAGAGAAATGTTATACAGCATGGATATCTTTTTAAATAGGTTAGAATTAAAGAAGATAAATTCTATATTTTAAACTTTCATTGATTTGGGTTGTGATCTTGGATAATTTACTTTCCACGAACCTCCTTTCAATCTCAAATTTTGTGAAGAACAAGCAATTAAAATTAGCAAAGTATGGCTTCCAATATAAACTCCAAAATGAAATAAATTTACATATTTAAAAAATTTTCATCACATTTTGAATAAAAGAAATTTAAGAAATACCAAAGACTACAGATGAATGGTCTGAGCTGACTGGTATTTCTTTTCTAAGTCTGAGCACATTGAAAGTATTTAGAATCAATGACTTCTTTACTCACATATCTAAAATAGATTTAGCTCCAATTGCACAAAAGTGTAATTGTAAAATAAACAGATTCTTCTAAATATTACAGTATTAATGGTTAACAATAAAAATATTGTTCAAAAGAATTTCATGAATCAAATGTGTTGTAAAAGCATAAAGCATAATCATTTTATAGACTAACGTCATATAGCAAGCAAGATCCTTATAAGTGCTCTAGTTTTAATCTGTTATACTATATATTAAAAATGTGACATCTAAGAGGTGACATAACTTTTCTAATGTCCCACAGTTAATGGTAGTCAGAAATATGAACTCCAACCATCTCCCAGCCCAACTCATATTATCAGTGAATAGGAAAACTCATTCAACTTCTACCAACTAAACCTACATGCTAGCCCACCTGAAGGCAAACTATGTTCAAATATGTGAAACTTCACACAAATAACAAATATTATTTGTAATGCCATTTAAATTACAACAAAACCTGATAATTTAGATATTGTATTAATTATCTATATGCTGATATTATTTGGAGACTTGTACATGCAAAAACTGAAGACATTATTGAAGGAAGAGAAAGTTGATTATGATGAGAAATAAATACAATTTGACTGGGTCTCTTATCACTTTTCCCCATCTCACTCCCAGAACAGAAGCCAGTACCATATTTCTCCGGGCACATTAATGGAAAATTATGCTGAACCTTACTGGGAAGGAAAATAATGTAAGAAGGATGAAAAGAATAGGAGGTGTAGAGTCAGTGCTAGGGAGATGGTAGTTGGAAGTTCCAAAGAAAGTAGGGACCAGCATCCTCCTTGCTTATATTGTCTACAGAAGATGTCTAGCATGTTTTTTCAAATAAAAATTAACAAGAGGTGCCTTTAGAAAGTTGTACACTAGATTCTGTGACTCTCAATGTAGGCAAAACTACTCTTGTGAAAAATTGGGCACAATTAAGGGAGCCACTTATTATCCGGGAAGTGTACTGGCTTTGATATGACACTCTTAGTGACATGGATTGATGTACAGAGACCAAAACTCCAGTGTTCTAAAACGTGTAATACCCTCACAGGGAAGTTGCTCAAAGCATGCAGGCAGGAAACACCAAATGATGAATGCAATTCAATTTCCCACCAACAGATGAAAGAAAGATTAGAATTGATTACATTTGATTTACATAAAAAGTAATAATTCTTGCACTCAAATATGACTGTTGCAAGTAAATGCTTTTTAAACATACTTAGTGTGAATAAGGGAATATAATTAGCCACGATTTGTGGACCAACCTGTAAGAGGATTATCATGATAGGATTCAGTTTCTATTGACTATGATCACTAGAACAATCCAGTCCAGTATTTCCTTGAAAGATTGCCATAGATGCTAGAAGTCACTTTATAGGTACAGTTCATTATGTTTTGCTTTCTATGTGTTATTTGAAACACATTGAATCAGAAAGTGGCTGAATGAGGCAGAATAAGGGATATGAGCATATTAGTATAATTCAATTAACTCCTAGCAAATAATGTTATATGTGGAGTTATCCAATAATAGGTATGTAATGTCATCATCTCATTCTTCCTAGTTTAATATCACAATTTATTTGTTAGAATGCCCAGAATGGATGCTTTTTACTAACTTTCTAATAAAATGATATTAACATATTAATACCCTGCTATGGTTTGAATGCCTCCTCAAAAACTCATGTTGAAATTTAATTGCCATTGTTATGGTTAGGGCCTTTAAGAGATGATGCAGTGGAGCCCTAATGGATGGATTAATGCTATTATTTCAGGAGTAGGTTGAATCAGCAGTAAGCTGAATCAATGATTACATATCCCAAAAGTGGGTTCCAGATACAAAGCATGAGTTCAACCTGATTCCTTACTCTGTCCTGTATGCTTACTTGAAACAGCACACCTTTTTACTATTTTATGACACAGCAAGAAGGTCCTTCCAAGATGCCAGTACTGTGATCTTAGACTTATCAGCCTGAAGAACTTTGGGAAATAAATGACTTTTCTTTATAAATTATTCAGTCTCTGGTATTCTGTCATAGCAGCAGAACACAGACTAAAATACTATCAAATCTTATGAATATCATAACCAGTTAACAATAACTAACTAAACCAATACTATGTGGATTGCATAGAAATGCATAATTAATTCAACGAACTTAGGAAGCTAGGGTAGTTGATGTACTTAGGAATGAGAAACACTTGCCTTAACTATTTCCTCCTCTGCTTTAAGTATCCTTACTGAATTATTAATACTTTAACTTCAGTTCTGTTTATAACCTTTATGATATTCACATATTCTGTACTGTTCCTTTTAAATTGTTACTTTAATGTATCTTACTACTCAGACAATATATTTCAACATAAAATATCACCACTTTATACTAAGAAAGTATTTCCTAACAAATGTAAATGCCATCTGACCTAGTGGCAAAATCATAATCATTGCCACCATCATCTCCACTGAGCACAGATATAAGGATAATAAATATCATTTGACAGAGAAAATTCCCAGAAGCTTGCTTAGATTATATTATAACTTTAAATCATGTGTAAAATGAGACAAAAAGGAAATTATATTTCTGAAAAAAAGTTACAAGAAAAAAAATCTCTTAATCAAAATTTAAGAGTAAAAGGAAAATTCAAATATATTCATCCTATAGTCTAAGAAAATAAAATGTTTCTTCTGACAAAGAAGGAGAGAGTTTTTTTTATCATAACCCAAATATTAAAAGTATGCTTCACAAGAAATAATGCAATATGGTCAGTTACTGTGTAGAAAAATGTTAATTAACGATTAATATTATTGAAGGGGAAGGAACACTTCCAAACTCATTGTATAAGGCCAACATTATTACCTGATACCAAGGCCAGACAAGGATGCTTCAAAGGAAAATTACAGGCCAATATCCCTGATGAACATAGATACAAAACTCCTCAATAAAATACTAGCATACTGAATTCAACAGCACATTAAAATGATCAAGTGGGATTTATCACTGGATGCAGCAAGGTTTTAACATACATAAATCAATACATGGGCTACACATTTAAAAAATGTAGAACAAAAAATGGTGATCATCTCAATAAATGTAGAAAAACATTTGACAAAATTCAACATTTTCTCATGTTAAATAGAAGGAATATACCTCAAAATATTAAAGGCCATGTCTGACAAATCTGCAACTTACATCATACTCAATGATGAAAAGCTGAAAGTTTTCCTCTAAGACATGGGTATTCATTCTCACTAATTCCATCTATATAGTACTGGAAGTCCTACCCAGAGTATTAGGAAAGAAAAAGAAGTAAAATACATCCATATTGGAGAGGAAAAAGTAAAATTGTCTATTTGCAGATAACATGATCTTATATATGGAAAACAGTGAAGACTCCACCAAAACAATTAATAAACAAATTCAGTAAAGTTACAGGATATAAAATCAACATATAAAAATCAGCTTATACTATACACAGCCTATATTATGCACTTCCATGCACTGACAAACTATCTGAAAAAGAAATTTTAAAATCTTACATATGATAGCTACAAAAAGCTGTTTGGGAATACATTTAACCAAGAAGGTAAAAGATCTATGCACTGAATATGATAATACTGATGAAAGAAACTAAAAAATACACCAATAAAAAAAATTCTGTGCCTACGGATCAGAAGAATTGATATCATTAAAATGTCCATGCTAACCAAAGTGATCTGTAGATTAAATGCAACCCTTACCAAAATTCCAACGTCATTTTTCACAGAAATAGAAAATAATCTTGAAATTCATGTGGGACCACAGAGATATGATGTTATGTCTATGGGGTGAAGCTTTACTCCCCTACCTTTGGAAAAGGCAAGGAAGAGTGGGAAGGATTGCATCTTGCTGTTTGAATGCCAGCTTAGCGGCAGTACAATAGAACACCAGGTAGATTTCTATGATTTTTGACTCCTGACTCTTGGATGGCACTTTTGGACTCACCTGGGGTCTGGTGGACCTCACAATGCTGAAGGGAAAGATGCAGGCCTGGCCAGCTTTGTCACCTGCTAATTGTAGAGTTCCAGGGCCGTTAGTGAACAGGCAGTAGTAGCCAGGAAGTGGTTACAGCAGGCCTTGGGAAAGATCCAGTGCTGTACTGTCTTCGGGTCTGACCCAGTGTAGCCATAGTGATGTTTGCCATAAGGGTACTTGTGTCACTCAATCCCCAACTTTAAGTGGCTCAGAACAGAGAGAGAGACTTTATGTTTGGGAGAAAGTAAGGGAAGAGAACAAGAGTCTCTGCCTGGTAATCCAGAGAATTCTCCCAGATCTTGTGCTAGACCATCAACGTGGTACTTCCCCAAGTCTGCAAGAACCACAGCATTACTGGGCTTCAGGTGCCCCCTAAAGCAGATACAGCTTATATCATAACACCAAGTCTTTTGAAATATCTGGAAAGACTTCCCAAAAGGACAACTACGAAAGAGCCCAGAGAGTAAAGACGATATTAAATACCTAACTCTTCAATGCCCAGACAGGAAAACATGACACCACCTAATGAACTAAATAAAAACCAGGAACCAATCCTGGAGAAACAGAGATGTGTGACCTTTTAGACAAAGAATTAAAAAATATCTGTTGAGGAAATGCAAAGTAACCCGAGAACACAGAGAATAAATTCGGAATTCTCTTAGATAAATTTAATAGAATATGAAATAACTGAAGGAATCAAGCAGAAATTCTGGAGCTGAAAAATGCAATAGATATAAGTGAATAATGCATGAGAGGTCTTTAAAAGCAGACTTAATCAAGCAAAATAAAGGGTTAGTGAGCTTCAAGGCAAGCTATTTTAACATACTCTGAGAAGACCAAAAAAGAGGGAGAATTAAAAAAATAAAGCATATCTATAGGATCTAGAAAATGCCTCCAAAGGGCAAAATTAAGAGTTATTGACCTTAAAGTGGAAGCAGAGGACACTTAACCTGTAAAGACATATATAGATTGAAAATAAAGGGATGGAGGAAGATAAAAACCAGTGGAAACCAAAATAAAATCCTAGAAAGTAATAATAGGAAAAATTTTGGAAACTAATCAAATACATGGAGTCGCTATACTTAGACAGAGTAGATTTTAAGACAAAAGCTATAAGAAGAGACAAAGAAGGTCACTGTATAATGACAAAGAGGTCAATTCAGCAAGATAATGTAACAATTGTAAATATATATGCACCCAACATTGGATCAACCAGATATGTAAAGGAAATATTGTTAGAGTTGAAAAGAGAGATAGGCTCCATTACAATAATAGCTAAGACTTCAAAATCCCATTTTCAGCAGAAAATCAGACAAAGCAACATCAGACTTAATCTACACTATAGACCAAATCGATGTAATAGATACTTACAGAACATTTCATCCAAGAGCTGCAGAATATGCACTCTTTTCCTCAGCACATGAATCATTCTCAAGGATAGACCATATGTTAGGTCACAAAACAAGTTTTAAGACATTCAAACAATGAAAAATCATCAAGTATTTTCTCCTACCACAATGGAATAAATCTAGAAATTAATAACAAGAAGAATGTTAGAAATGATTCAAATACATGGAAATTAAACAATATGCTCCTGAATGACCAGTGGATCAATGAAGAAATTTAGAAGGGAATTGTAAACTTTCTTGAAACAAATGATAATGGAAAAACATACTAAAATCCATGCAAAAGCAGCACTAACAGGAAATTTTATAGCTATAAGTGCCTATATCAAAAAGAGAAAACTCTTGAAATGAAAAATCTAATGATGCATCTTGAAGAACTAGAAAAGCAAGAGCAAACCAAACCTCAAATTAGAAGAAAACAAATAATAAAGATCAGAGCAGAAATAAATGAAATCAAAATGATAAAAATACAAAAGATAAGCAAAACAAAAAATTGGTGTTTTGAAACAGATATATGAAAAGGTGCTTAAGATCATTGATCACAAAATAAATGAAAATCAAAACTACAATGAGATATAATTTCACCCCAGTTAAAATGGCTTAGGTCCAAAAGACAGGCAATAGCAAATGCTGATGAGGATGTGGAGAAAAGAGAACCCTTGTCCACTGTTGATGGGAGTATAAATTGGTACAATCAATATGGAGAACAATTTGGAGGTTCCTCAGAAAATTAAAAACTTATTTACCATATGAGCCAGCAATCCCACTGCTGGGCATATATTCAAAAGAGAGGAAATCAGTTTATTGAGGAGATATCTGTATTCCTATGTTTGTTGCTACATTGTTTACAACAGCTAAGAATTGTAAGCAACTAACTGTCCAACAACAGATGAATAAATAAAGGAAATATGGTACACATATACAATGAAGTACTATTCAGCCATAAAAAAGAAAGAGATCCAGTCATTTGCAACAACATGGATGGAACTGGAGATCATCATGTTACGTGAAATAAGCCAGGCACAAAAGATAAACATCACATGTTCTCACTTATTTGTGGGATCTAAAATCAAAACTATTGAACTCGTGGATGTAGAGAGTAGAAGGATGGTTACTAGAGGTTGAAAATGGTAGTAGGGGGTTGGAAGGGAGGTGGGAATGGTGAAGGGTACAAAAAATAAAATAAATAACACCTACTATTCAATGGCACAATAGTGTAACTATAGTCGGTAATAATTTAATTGTATATTTCAAAATAACCTAATGAGTATAACTGTATTGTTTGTAACTCAAAGGATAAGTGCTTGAGGGCATGGATATGTTATTCTCCATGATGTGCTTGTTGCTCTTTGCATATCTGTAACAAAACACGTCATTTACCTCATAAATATATATACCTACTATTTATTCACAAAAATAAAAAATTAAAAAAGTTGTACTTTGCTTATTTTGGAGCCAATTATGCTATATGATTGTTACGAATGATATAATCTAAATTAAAAGGATAAAGTTGAAACATAATTCTTTCATAATTAGAAGTGTCAAGAGAAGCCAGTTCAAACAATAAAAAAATTTGTAACTGTTTTATCATCCTGAGAGAATCTTCAAAGAAATAAAATTACGTGTCAAGTTATTTCACAAAAAGTGCCAATATTCCCTTCTTTATATCACAACAAAGAATTAGCAAATAATTCTCTTTGACTTGGTAGTTGTTTAATAAATAACAAATGTCATTTGATTGCTGAATTCCATTTATAAAGTTATCAATTTCTTTAATAAATAGAGTTCAATTTCAAATGCTATCAATCAATATTAGAGTGTATACAACATCCTGCAATTGATTTTCCATTGAAAAATAAGAATTGGCTAAGAAGAAAACAGTTTAACAGCAATATCTGCCAGCTGAATAGAACAAAACCTAGCTACTTTCCTCCAGTTTTCTAATATTCATGTAGAGAAATTATTTCTCTAATCGCAAATAAGATCATAACTGTAAATGTAATGGTAATATAGTTTTAAATGAATTATAGAGGGTTTTCATATGCATACTATCCGATTGGTGGTCATTTCAGTTAAAAGGAGTAAAATTTAACCCATTTTACTTGTCTTAATACATCTGGTATTAATAAAGAGCACCAATACAGGACTCACACACAAAAAAGTTATTTTGCCCATTTTTTTTTTCACATTTTATCTTCACAGCAATTAAGTAAAATAGATAAGGTAAGTAAATCCCCATTTTTACAATAACCTCCCTCCCTGCCCCAGTTTTAGAAACCACATTTAGTGGCAGTATAAAAAGCCATCATCTAAGTTAAGTAATTCTGGTATTATAAAGGCTTTTTTAATGTTTAAGTTATACCGAATATTGAATTATAAACTTCGGGCTATTTTATAGCTAATATCTTAGGTGTAAGCACATAATCAGTATAAATAAATATATTGAATAATAAAAAAAATCACATCAAGTCTACAAATATTTATTCAGTATGCACCAAAGAGGGTACTAAATTCTGGGTAACTTGTATTAATTGGTTATAATTTCTGAAATGATTACGCTTACTATAAAGTAGGAAGATCATGAACAAATGCTTACAGAAGGAAAATAAAATCATGGCTCTGGGATCAGAGTGGGGCTGGTGGGTGTGGAGATGGGAGGTGGGAATGGATAGAGATGAGTTTGTATAGCTGGCATATGTTGTGGAAGGCTTATATAGCTACCATTGTATTTTGACTTAATTCATTTGATAATATTAAGATATAGGAGGAAAGGTTTATAATAATTAGAACATTATTTTAATAACATTTTGCCATTTGGAGAGAATGTATGCATTTCTCCTCCAATTTCAGCAGGTTAGTGTCAGTTTCTTTTCTGTTTTCTATGTTTCTTGTACATGCTTCTATTGTTACCCTCAAGATATTATATTTTAATTATTCATTTATGTAATTGTCTCTATTGTGACAATGGAGATATTAATGAATGACAATTTGCTGAATGAAAGAATGGATAAAATCAAAGACAGACTGGAAGGCCGGCGGATGGTTAAGATTTTTTAAAAAAAGAAGATAAAAATTCAAAATAGCAATTGATTCTGAATTCTTACATTAAATAAAATTTTCAGAAAGTATTATCATGATGAAAAAGTAGGACTGCTGAGAGTAAGTTCTTGGAATCAATATAGTATTTAAATTCATTTTTTCCACAGTTTATTAACGCAAACTGTTTAAACACTCTAAAATACTGAGAGATTTTATTCACATTTGTTCTCATACTTAAAGTAATATTGACACAGATATAATTTTCATAAAGAAGGATGACAGAATGATTTTCCATCATAAACACTAAAATTGTGGCTTTTAGCTGTCCTTTATCCTACTGAGATGCAAATTACAAATGACAGAAATAAAAAAATATTAAACTGCCACCTATAGAAACACACAAATGCTGGCACAGGGTAATCCCACACCCGTAATCCCAGCACTTTGGCAGGCCAAGGCAGGCGGATCGCCTGAGGTCAGGAGCTGAAGACCAGGCTGGCCAGCATGGTGAAACCCACCTCTACTAAAAATACAAAAATTAGCCAGGCATGGTGGTCAGCACCTGTAATCCCAGCTACTCGGGAGGCTGAGGCAGGAGAATTGCTTGAGCCTGGAAGGCGGAGGTTGCAGTGAGCCAAGATTGTGCCATTGCACTCCAGCCTCTGTCTCAAAAAAAGAACCACACAAATGTACATTTAAATGGTATAATTTCTACCAAAATATGTGTATTTGTTGTGTTAATTTAAAATAAGATGTAAGACTTAGATGCAAAACACTCCACTGGCTTGCTGTATTATGTAGGGTTTAAGTTTTTTAAAATGGTGAAAGAATTTTGGTTTATAAATGTGAATACCTAACAAATGAATGAACATGTTGAGAACATTTTCATTAACTAAATTAAATATACTGTTGTGTTGATGTATATGTATATCTATTATACATATAACTATTTGTCAACACCTCCCTGTTCCCACCTTGGTCTTAATTTGTATATATTCTTAGAAACTCTCCTTGCTTCTACTCTTTACCCCTTTCAAACTATTCTTAATACAGCAGTAAGAATGATCCCATTTAAACATCATTCAGCTTATGTCAGGTCAATGGCTTCTCATCTCACATTAGTAGAAATTAAAGTCATTACAATACCCCACAAGATTTGACCTCTGCTACTTCTCTGAGTTTTGGTATCTGCTCGCTCATGTGTTTACCCAGTTTCAGCCATGTTGGCTTCTTTTCTGTCTTGCTGTTCTTGGCACACACCAGGCATGCTCTTGCTTTGGACATTTGTGTCTTTTTCATTTCTTTGCCTATAATGCAAGATAACTCCTGGATCATTCTTTCACCTCCTTGGTGTCTTGGCTGAATTTTTGCCTTCTTGCCAAGGCTTCCTCTTACCACCTCATCTCAAATTGCAACCACATCTTCCTATATGTTATACCCACCCTCCTTGCTATATTTTTCTCTTTAGCATTTATTAGCACCTAACATATTATATTTAATATATTATATATAAAATATATTTAACATATATGATATTATTTGTTATTATCTGTCTTAGCTATTGGAATGTAAAACCCATGCTTTCTTCACTGAAGCCCTCACATGTCCAAGAAGAGAAATTGCTTTATATGATATATACTAAACAAACCTATTGAAGAAACGAATGACTCAGTGATAGCATTCAGCAAACTCAAGTGCTGACAGTGACTAGGATCTGGCAAATGAGTAGAATGTAAAAGGAAACAAAACTAGCTTAAGAGAAAACAAAGAAATCTTATTTTCTTTCACTACTCTCAGTGAAATTTTACACACACATAGTCTCAGTGAAATTTTACACACACACACACACACACACACAAACACACACACCTTTAATATGAATTTCTTGAGTGCAGAAGCAAAAACTTGCATTCTTGCAGGCTGTTTCGACTTCAGCACTTATAATTGTAACTGGAATATACTCCATAACTATGCTGAACTATTAAAATTTAATTAAAATAAATGAAAACCTTAAAAGATCTGTATAGTTCTGTAAAGTGTCTTGCCCTCAGTAGCTTATAGTCTGCTCTTAGAAACTACCTGAAAGTTATCTGGAATTCTTTAGGGTGGGGGAAAAAATCCATTATCTCCATTTAGTCATGGTATTCATTCCAATGCATGCAGAGTCAACCAATGTATTCTGCATTTCTTTATTTCTGTATTTTCTTTCAGTGAAGCTAAAAGAATACATATATCAAACTTAAAAGGAAGACAAACATCATTAATTTAAAAAAAGAGTTTTGGGCCATGTGTGATGGCTCAAGCCTGTAATCCCAGAATTTTGGGAGGCTGACGCAGGAGGATTGTTTGGCCCAGGAGGTCAGGGCCAGCTAGGCAACACCCCTGTCTCTACAAAAATTTTTTTTTAAAAATAGCACATGTCGTAGCACATGCCTGTGATCCCAGCTACTTGGGAAACTGAGGTAGGAGGATCACTTGAGACCAGGAGATTGAGGATACAGTGAGTAGTGATTGTGCCACTGCACTCCAACCTGAGTGACAGAGTGAGACCCTGTCTCAAGAAAAAAAAAAAAAAAAAAAAAGAATTTACTTTACTTCCATTAAAACTATCTTTGTCCTAGTTCTTCATATTTATTTCATATTTTTATAAAATATTTAAGACTCTGATCCAACTCTCCCGTTACAATGGCTATCTTGCATCTACTCCATTTCTGGGCTGTAGGCATCTTGAAAGCAAGGAAAAACCATATCGTTCTCTATCATTTTAGGATGTACTTGTACAGTGTGGTTACTAAATAAATATTTTGTTCTATTTGTATTCTGCATTATTTCCAGTATTTCTAAAATTTTCACTTCTACTCCTTCGCAACAACCATCTCTCTGAACTTCCTGTTTGTCACCTCCATCCACCTTTTCAGTATATTACTACTTCACATCAGTTCTCCACCAATAAAGACAACATCTCATGCAGGAATGAATGCAGGTTTTTTAAGGTCTAAAACTTATACAATTTTAAGAAGGAATGTAAGATTATAAGTACAAAATTAGATACAAGTGAATATTTGTAAAAAGGAGAGAAGAAATAACAAAATACAACTGTTAAAAAGCTGACGAATGTCATGAACACTATGTATTTCTAAACCCTTCTTAAAGCCTTGTAATTGGCTTACAGGCAAGGGAGGTGCCCTAATACCTAATTCTTTTCTGCTATGATTTATCCACTTTTGGTCTCACTTCTTTTTTTCATTTACTGTGATTAGTGTCACATCCTTGATTCTAATTCTTGGATTTCCATCTCATACAACATACCCAGCTTATCACTGCTTATATAATGTGGCCTCATCTCCCATTTCCAAGCCTTAAGAAACTATGGTTTCTTAATATTCAGTCTCTCCCTCACATCTCTTCAAAAGGTAAAATATCTATAAGTCTTTTATGTTTAATGCTAAAGACCCAGTGAATTTCTGTGATTTGACAAAGGTCACACTAGCAGTTGATGAGAAAGAGTGGTCCAAAAACTAAATCGCCTGACTCCTACATCATGACTCTGTTCATTAACAAGATGTGTTTTCACTGACCAACATACCAAAAAAGTTATATACACAAATATCCATTGTACATATGCCCATAGATTTTAATCAGAACACAAGGTTTACTGATTAACTTATTGTTGATAAGAAGAAAAATTTAGATAGCCTTTTAAAAGGATAGCTAAAATTAGGGTTTTCCAATTAAGAGGTGCTATTTATTTATAAGAGAAATGGCCTAATCACTTTAGACATTATAATTTCTTTTATTTATATAGGCTTGGTATTTAAAATGATATATATCATTATATCAGATATGTCTAGCAGTTGACTGTTCCCTTATATGAAGTCTAAGCTTTATAAGATTAATATTAGTCATGAAAATAATTTTACCTATCCTTAACAAAATAGCTTCTATAGCTAGTCTATTGCTTTACAGTTATAAAAGATATCGGATCCTTTCATCCTCGATGTAATATTGTGAGTTAGATCTTGAAATCTAATTGTACAGATGAGATAAGCGGAAATATAGAAAACAGAAGTAAGTTTCCTGAAGTCATGAAGACAGCATTAATTCAGAGTCTTCCAACTCCAAGTCTGATGCTGTATTCATCAGAAGTGAATCTACTGTAATTCAGAGTTCAGACCGGATCAAGGTCAATGATTTAAGCATGCACAAATATGGAAGACAGAATTCAAACTTAATCTAGCAAATATTCTGTTTACCATCAAAGACCTTCAAAGTTGAAAGTAAACAGTTTTTTTCTCACTACTTAAAATGCTCCAAGCATGACATTATGTTTCCTATATTTAATAAAAATTTTGCCAATGATTATCCCAGTTTTCCAACTAAGAACACCCGTGTCTAAAAGTTTTAAAAACTCCAGGCAGTAAGTACCAGATCTGAATTTAAATCCCGATCTAACTCTAAAACCATGGCTCTCTATAAATCATTGGAGGTGCTGAAGCATTGGCTGGCTGAAGATCTGGTATGGGTATTAAAAAGAGAGGTTATCATCCTTGCTTCCAAGGTAGCCACTCCAAGCTTACAAAAAAGTCCAGCCTATTCCTTGAAATATTGGTCAGACAAATCCAGAAATTTAACTACAGGAACAATTGTTCATCATGAGGCAATATCACTGAACACAAATATTTTAAGGTATGTCACCCTTGATGAAGGCAATCGAGTTAGGATTTGGGGCATTGTACTGTGTTAAAGAGGACATTATTTAGTTTATTTCATGTCCCTATCACAAAAATTATAATGTAAGCATAATTCTCCTCTGATAAATTTCAAGATAAATGGATAAAGAAGAGATATACAATTTTTATACTGGCAATGTATTTAATCCTAGTATCTGATGTGGTGTGATATTACTACATCTTAAAAATAATATATTACAACCTATCAGCCCAGGGACCAACGATTTTTATTATTCTTCACAGAAGATAGTTTCCTATTATTTATTAGAAAATGTTTGTATCAACAAGAAATGTGGTCTGTGTCATGTGTACCTAACATACCAGCTTTAGGGAATTTTGAGAAATCTCATGCTAATGACCAATCCGTACCTGGTAATCCCCCTGGAACAAGAACAAGGAAGCTCACTCATCTGTGTGCTGTGTTTCTTGATCTCCAACCTTGATCACTGCCATGCCATCTGTAACATATGCCAAAAAAGCATAAGCAGAAATAAAGACTTTCTTGCCTAGGAACATTCTTCCTTATGTTATGCTGGAGTGTGTCCTCTGTCCTCGAATAATGCTACTGGAATTAGCTCTTCTACCAAAGAGTTCTTCATGACAAGGAATTCCAGAGGCCAACTCCTAAAATCAAAACCACCACTCCAAAAACAGCTAATTTCACCCTTAATTCAATCCCTGATTCTCAACGATAAATCCAACAGCATTTTCTTGCCAGAAACCCTGTCAATTCATCTTTAAGAAAAAGAGAAACTAGCTGGATCAACTTCAATTACCTACTCTGAAACAACTAAAAACTAAGAATTTAAAAATATCCACAAATTACAATTCTTATCACAGATGCATTTCCTCATAGAATACCTATGGACAAACAATGAAGTTTTTTTGATTTCATTACAAGTCTTATGGCCTGGGACATGCTTACTTGCCATGTACCTCTGGCTAACTCTATACCAGGCATCCCCGAACTACGGCCCACGGGCCGCATGCTGCCCCCTGAGGCCATTTATCCGGCCCCCCGCCGCACTTCAGGAAGGGGCACCTCTTTCATTGGTGGTCAGTGAGAGGAGCACAGTATGTGGCGGCCCTCCAACGGTCTGAGGGACAGTGAACTGGCCCCCTGTGTAAAAAGTTTGGGGACGCCTGAAGCAAACATTGGACATCATTGGTTTTAGCTTTGTGTTCTTCCATGCTGTGTTACCACTGATTCATTAAGAATGCTCTTGAAAATACATTCAGATTTTAATGTTATGTTACCATCTTAGCTCCAAAGAGTTTTCCAAAATTTACTAAGTTTATCAATTATAATAATATAGATACAAGTTATCTTCAAAAGATTTTATTAATTTAAAGTTGAACTTATCAATATAAACAACATTTAAGTTCACTAGATATGTGATATTTAGTTCTTATGGATTCATTGTTCTCTTACAAAAATTGCTGAAGTTTTAAAAGTATCACGATGGTAATCTATTTTACAATTATGCTATAACAGAGGCATCTAGGACTAAAATTAATTTGGAGAACTAGTTCAAAAAATTCAGTGATTAAATAAAGCTTAGAACCAATGTTATGTATATAAAGGTTTAGATTTAGCCCATGATATTGCCCAAGTAAAACTGAATTTATCTGTATCTTCTACTCTAGCTTTTCTGGAGATATAATATTGGTATAAATTGACAAAATCATATAATATTGTTAATCAGTTTAACAATTGCTATGGATAAGTGTTTTAATGTCCTAACTCACTTTATTTTATTAATTCGGAACACAAGGACTAAGTTTCTAATAGAGCAAAAACCCGCCTTGTGAACTTATTGAAAAGTCAACTGGACATGACTATATGTCTAACAATTTTTTTTTGCAATTTAATCAGTCTTTTCAATGAAATCATGATCAAATATCAACAGAGATTGTCACTAAAATTGAAAAGCAGATTCTAGAATTTATGTGCAAAACCAAAGGGTCAAGAATTGTTTCAAGAGCATTTTGATGAACAGCTCTAGAATGGATCCATGTACCAAATACCAGGATTTAACATAAAGATTTTACAATTAAAAGAGTGTGATACTTGTGTAGGGATAGACAAATAGGCCAGTATGATAGAAAAACAGATCAGAACAGAGAACTCAGAAAAGACTTATACATACATTTAAAAAAAATAATCTATGACAGAGGGACTAGTAGATTATTGTGAGTAATAATACACTATTCAAAAAATGGTGCACAGTAGTACAAAGAAAAATAAGAAAGCAGTCCTATTATACTCAACAGCTGCAGTATAATAAAATACCTAAGAATAAATTTAATTGAATCAATGAAATATCAATCCTTACAATGAAAACTATAAAATATGAGATATCTTTTCATTTTTTATGTGTCTTCCTTAATTTTTTCAATGGATAAAAACATTGAAGGAGCACATAAAAAATAGAAAGATATTTCATGTTCATGGAATGAAAAATTAATATTGTTAAAATGTCCATACTATGCAAAATGATCTACAGATTCAATACAATCTTTATCAAAATACTGATGTCATTCTTCACAGAAATAGAAATAAAATTTCTAAAAGTTGTGTGGAACCACAAAAGGCTGTGAATAGACAAGGCAATATTAAGTAAAAAGAACAAAGCTGGAGGGTTCACACTACCTGGTTTCAAAATATACTATAAAAGTATAGTAACCAAAAAGGGATGGCATGGCATGAAAACAGACACATAAACTAATGGAACAGAATATGGAACCCAGAAGTAAGTATGTGCATTTACAGCCAACACAGTTTCAACAAAGGCACAAAGAATACCTTTGGAGAAAAGGATAGTCTTTTCAAGAAATGATACTGAGAAAACTGAATATTCACATGCAGAAGATTAAAATTAGTCCACTCTCACTTATCAACTCTAAAAGAAATAAAGACTTAAATTAAAGACCTGAATTTATGAAACGACTAGAAGAAAACATTAAGAGAATACTCCAGGCCATTCGTATGGGGAAGAATGTTTTGAGTAAGACCTCAAAAGCACAAGAAACAAAAGCAAAATATGACAAATGGGATTATATCAACCTAAAAAGCTTCAGTATAGCAAAGGAAACATTCAACAAAATGAGACAACATAGAGAATGGGAGAAAATATTTGCAACAATTCATCTGACAAGAGAAGAATAGCTAGAATGTATAAGAACTCAAACAACATAATGGCAAAAAAACCAAAAACCAAAAACCAAAAAACAAAAAACAAAACCCTCAAATAATTTGATTTAAAAAATGAGCAAAAGATCTGAATAGACATTTCTCAACAGAAGATATACAAATAGCCAAAAAGATACATTAAAATGCTCAATATCATTAATCATTAGGGAAATTAAAATTAAAACCACAATGAGATTTCACCTCACCCCATTAAAAATGCCTATTATCAAAACAGAGATGCTGGCAAGGAAATGAGAAGAGCAGATGTTGGCAAAGATTTGAAGAAAAATGCTTGTACACTGTTTGTGGCAATGTAAATTAGTCCAGCCACTATAAAAAACAGTATGGAGATTCCTCAAAAAAACAAAAATAGAACTACCGTAAACCCACCCATCCCACTTCTAGGTATCTATCCAAAAGAAAGGAAATAAGTATATAGAAGAGATATCTGCACTCTCATGTCTATTATAGCACTATTCAAAATAGCCAAGAGATGAAATCAAACTGTGTTCATTAAGAGATGAATGAATAAAAACTGTGGTATATATACATAGTAGAATATTATTTATTCATAAAAAGAATATAATCACATTATTTGCAGCAACATAGATGAAACTGGAGGACATTATACTAAATTAATAAGCCAGGCACAGAAAGACAAATAGTGCACATTCTCATTCATATGTGGGATCTGAATAAATGGATCTCTCATGAATGTAGTACATAAAATAGCTGCTCCTAGCAAGTGGTGCAAAGGGGAGAAAGGAGAGGGATTGTTCAATGAGTACAAACATACAGTTAGATAAGAATAACTTCTAGACTTTGCTAGCACGAAGGGTGACTATAGCTAGCAATAATTTATTGTATATTTCCAAGTAGCAAGAAGGAAAGATTTTGAATGTTTCCAACACAAATAAATGATAAATGTTTGAGGTGATGGATATCCCAATTATCCAGATTTCATCATTACACATTGTATGCATGTATGAAAATATCACCTGTACTCTACAAATACATACAACTATTATGTGCCAATAAAAAAAAATGACCCAGAAGCACATAGCCCTTCAGGAGCTGAGCCACTCTAGAGATGGCTTGGGGATCCTTGCTGAAAAAACAAGACAAAAGTGCTGTTAAAGTTATTGAAATATAAAGCTTTAAAAAAACGGTACATAGGAAACTGATTATACATATTGAGAAGGAAAAACAAAACTAAAATATGAACTTTCTACTTCAAACCACAGATAGATTAAAAATAACTTAATTCTGTGAGCATAAGAATATTTCTGGAATGTAAGATTTTACAGTTTTTAGAAGAAAATAAAGAATAATATATTTAAGACTTCAGGCATTGGAGAATTTCCTAAACAATACAACACATTTACAAAAGTTAATTGAAACAAAATGACAAATTTGACTGTATTAAAACTTCGAATTTTACAAAAAATAAAAAGACAGAGCTAAAAATATAAGCCATATACTGGTGAAAAGTATTTATATCCTACATATTTGACAAAGAATTATATCCAGAATATATAAAAATGCTGTAAAAATGATTAAAAATACACAAACAATCCAATTAAAGAAGAGGTAAAATGATGAGTCAAATCACAGACGAGAAATATCCACAAGGTAACAAGATTAACAAAATATGATCATACTCGGTACTACTGAAGGAAAAGTAAATGAAAGCAACAATGGAAAACCATTGCACAACAGATTTGATAAAAGAAAAGGTAGATAAAAAGGAACAAGTATGTATAGAAATGAGAACACTAATTTGATACTGACAAATGTAAAAAGAATATGAAACAGTTGGGAGATAAATGTGGAAAAAAATCAACTAGTTGAAGAAGCCACACACATTCTCCTACATTATTTGACAAGATTGATAGTCATTATAACCCAGAAATTTAAGTTGTATTGTAGAATCAACTCCTATACATAGGCGCAAGGAGACTACACAAAAAACTAATCATAGCATTGTTTAAAATAGCACAAATAAAGCAAAGCAAAACTACAATGTCCTAAATAACCAGAAAATGTTTAAATTAAACTATAGTAGAGACATATAGTAACAGAATTCTACCCAGTAGTAAAAATAAATGAGATAGAGTTACATAGACCTTTTGATTAATCTCCCAAACATCATGTGACTTAAAAGTGGCATAAAGACATGTATGGTAAGATATTATTTTAAATAAAAATTTTCAAAGAAGCCAAATGAATCTTATATAGCTGTGGATATATACATAACACTGTAAAGAAATGTAAGCAAAAGTATAACCCGAATTAAGTCTGATATTTTATCCTGGTATAGTAACAGAGGTTTGTGAGTTCAGAGGTGACTATAGGAAGCTTTAACTGATTTATACGGGCCTATTTCTTTTAAAAACATGAAAGAAACATGGTAAAATTTTAAAACAATAAACCAGTATGATAGGTACATGACTGTTTGCTATATTTTCCACATTTGAACCTTTTTTTTTTAATTTTAATTTTTATTTTTTTTATTTTTATTTTTTTTTTTTGAGACGGAGTTTCGCTCTTGTTACCCAGGCTGGAGTGCAATGGCGCGATCTCGGCTCACCGCAACCTCCGCCTCCTGGGTTCAGGCAATTCTCCTGCCTCAGCCTCCTGAGTAGTTGGGATTACAGGCACGCGCCACCATACCCTGATTTTTTTTGTATTTTTAGTAGAGACAGGGTTTCACCATGTTGACCAGGATGGTCTCGATCTCTCGACCTCGTGATCCACCCGCCTCGGCCTCCCAAAGTGCTGGGATTACAGGCTTGAGCCACCACGCCTGGCTCTAGTACACTTTTAGATGCTCAAATTAGTTCAACAAGAAACACTGATGACAAACACCAAAATGAGAGACAACATTATATACCATTTAATACCCCAACATGGCTGAACATTTCACGGCCCCAATACTGCTGGTCAAAAAATTGCTAAAATTGTAATCCTAAATCTAAAAGCAAGAAATAGCACATCAGAAACTTAGTTAGATTTATAAATTCCCCAGATGTTTGTCTTCTTTTTTATAGAACAAAGACTAATTTATGCAACTAAAACAAAGAATAACAGGCGGCAAAGATTATTCTCTGTCCAGCATTTGTGTAGGAATGTCTACTAAGTGTTACTGGGAAATAAATTTTAAGATTTTGGGATACCATAATCCTTCAAGTACTTGATTTTCTGAGTTCTTTCAGAAAATCATTACAGATTGGTTGAAAACTAAAAAAATTGGTTCAGAAAATTTTTAATAATAAAGTTTTTGAACTGCATTTTTTATTTTAGGAGATGGCACACATACTATTATTAGGAGTGTTTTAAAACCAATTTCTTGAGTATAATCTAATGATTTTGCAATGATAATTATTGCTAATTCTCTAAAACGTAACATTCTCCTATATGACATAATAAGATAGACTACCTTGTTTAGAAAGATTTTTCAAAAAATGATTGAATAAAAATCTTTTTTTTTTCAATGAAATAACCAGAGCAGTCATTCAGTACTTTCAGAATAGCACTTGGTTTATGAGTACCAGAAAACCTATATGATTGGTCAATTTATTTTAAATGAACCCATTGAAAGAACAAAAGCTAGAGGAAATTTGAAAATACTCGTTTTCCCAAAGTCAACATAATCAGAGTCTATGTCACTGAGTCCTGCAAAAGTGTTAAAATGTTAGAATCTGATGTCTTAAAAACTTGTTATATGCTAGTTAGCCTGATTTGATCATTCCGCAATGTACATATGTATTGAAGCATCATATTGCAACTCAAATCTATACAGGTATGATTGTCAATTAAAAATAAAAATAAAACTATAAAAATAAAAGCTATACCAAAATATTTTTAAAATCTGTAATAAGAGAAATGAACAAACTGAGGAAAAGCAGGAGACCTAGTTAAACTTTTCCAAACAACAGCTTTACAAACTGGAATAGAAAAGAGTAAACTCTAAGAATCCTACTGCCAACCAAGTTATCATTTATGTTTTAAATGAACTGGAAGATGATATTGAATCTGTAAGGGCACAATCTATATAATTCTGTATTCAGAAATTCACAAAGCAAAGATATATGTGTAAGAGATGATCAATTTCTATGTCTGTCTGGAAGTCATTAAACCGGTAGAAAAATCCAGTTACATAAACATACCATCTATCTATTTATTTACATATGTATAATTTTTCCTTAGGAAAGAATTAACTTTAAAATATGAAATGCAATCACCTTTATTGCCTTCAATAAATAAATTTTTAGAAATCAATAATTAATATTTTTTAATTGGAAAAAAACCCCAACCTCCAGTGATATACAATTGGCATTACTTTAACACCTCCCATCAGGCATAAAAATCAGGGTTGTATCTCAACCAATCTACTGCTTTAGAATTTTAGGATAATCTATAAGGGGTTGAGACCGAAGGATATAATGTAAAAACTAAATGCAAAACTATAGGCAAAAACAAGTGCGCGCACGCGCGCACACACACGTACCAGTAAATGTACTGGTCTAAACAAGGTGGATGCTTGTGGATACCCATTTGGACTGATGAACTTCTAGCCAGTTAATCTTTAGACATGAAAGGAATAAACATTTATCACTGTCACCCAGTAGCACAGAACACAGAATACAGGTATAACCTTTATAAGGGGGAGAAAAGATACGATGTACCATATGTTAACATTATTCTCCAAAATATTTAATGTTCAAAAACAGTATTTAAATATTGACAATCAAGACAGCATCATGAATCTAATAGAAATATTAACAATAGTTAATTAAAGAGCTATGTTGTAAGAGTGCATAAAACAAAGCTGGAAATCATAAATAATAAATTATGGGTTTGGATTATATAATAACTGGACTTCAGTCAGAGGATCTAGACTCAGAAAGGCAAAACTTACAGAGAATGAGATAACGAATTAAATAATTCTGTCACTATGGCCAATTCAGGCTATCATCATGATGTTACTGCATTTGAAGTTGGGAAGAGATTTGTACAGAATATCTTACTGATGTGGAGCAACCTGGCTCCAGCATAACATTGTCATGAACAAATACTGTTTCCAAAAGTGAAAATAAAAAGGTTGCATTTACTTTATGCCAATGTTCATTATTTAAGAATCACCAAAAGCTTGAAAACTGTATTTATGTTAGAGAAACTGGAGAATGCAAATGACCATACTATCTGACTGACAATTTACGATTATCTTTATGTATTTTGAGAATCTAGGTACAATATTTTAGGTGAATGAAAATGATTAAGTACATATTTTATGGCCCATTAGCTCCAACTCTAATGATCATTACTTTAAAATACTTTTGATGTAATGAGGTGATTAGTATCCAAAAAATACACCACACCTAGTACAGGGATTGGCAAATGTTTTCTGTAAAGGGCCAAGAGTAAATATTTTAGATGCTGCAGACAATACACTCTCTGTTATGAATGCAGTTATGCTATTGTTTTGGGAAAGCACCAGGCTCAATATGTAAATAAATGATCATGACTGTGTTCCAATAAAACAGCATTTACATAAGCAGGCAGAAGATGGATAAAGCCTGTGGGCCATCCACAGTTTGTTAACCCAAACTTAGTAGGTACTGAATCAATTGGCATTATTTTGTAGCTCTAATTTCAGTATAAATTTTCTTGGTGTTTGTGAAACATTATCATAGATAACTAAAGTTATTTAAACAAAATTGCCCCAGTAAAAAAAAGTTTCGACTAGTGTTTCTTAAACAAGATACTTCTGTGGCTAACTGCCAAAAGGACAATGCAATTGAAAATAAAATGAATATATTTGTGGACATATCTTCTTTTACATTACTATATCAAAATTTCACAACTAACCATAAGGAGAGAGGTTTACCTACACAGAGAAGAATGGGAACACTTGCATATTAAATTAAAATGTATTTAATATGAGTGAATTCATTTTATTTTACTTTAAAATTCCTTATTCTTACCTTCCACAAGTTTCCCTGTCTGTTCCGCGCTTCCCCCAGGAAGAATCTTGGCAATATAGGCTCCAATTTCTCCACTATGTCCAGGGATTTCTTTACCACCCACAATTCTAATTCCTAATCCATTACCTGTATTAAACAATTAGCAAATTATTAGTACCAATTTAAGAAGGAACTATAGTTATCATAAGTTACAGAGTGCACAAAAAGTAGTTCTGGTACACAGAAACTAAATATAACATAACTATTGGAAATGGACACCAAAGACAAAGTATGCCATTCTGATTTCAATAATATAAAATAGGATTTTCTGAGATCTTGGTAGACTCTGCAGTTACTGACCTGATATTAACAAGTAATTTTTGAATTAGCCATATTCAGTCAGATACTCAGGCCTTGCTAATTTTTGACCGGGCATTTTGTAAAAAATTTATGAGAGGATGTTCCCAGAGCATATAATTCACTTATAAAATTAAGAAACATTTTACTTATAGAAATGTAGTAATGACTATTCAAAATTGAGAATATACAATCTAATCATGCCATTATAAATGATAAAGTGAAAACATGATAACTTAATACATTATTCATTTTCAACCTTAATGAATCAACTAATATTGTTTGTGTATTAACCTGACACTTACTACAAGACATGATAAAATTATTCTCGACAGATGAACACCTTAGTAAACTGTTTCTTACGTTGCAGTAGGGGTTCTTTTGGAAATAGTCACATGAAAAGACCAGGGTGAATAATTATTATGAGAAACCTAATTGAGAGAGATATAAAGTGTTGATATTTTTAGTTTGTGTGTTTAAAAAAAATGGCTAAAAATTAGCAAGTACATAGAGCACCAAGCGTAACTAAATATAGAAAGAATACAGTGAAAGTACTATACTGTAACCTTGCGGGACACTGTTGCATATATGGTTCAACATTGACTCAAACATTATGTGGCACATGAGGATACTTTAATGCATAGCGGTTTTAACACCTTGGCTTCCATTATTTTGAAAGGCAAGAAACAAACACATATTAATTATAACAAATAGTGGAATATTTGAATAGCTTTATTGGTTTCATTTTTTGTAGAGACAGGGTTTCATTATGTTGTTCAAGCTGGTCTCACACTCCCGGCCTGAAGCAATCCTCCTGCCTCAGCCTCCAACAGTACTAGAACTATAGGCATGAACTCTTCTTTTAAAGCAGTCGCTCTCAACTGGGGGTGGAATTTTCATCCTAGGGCATATTGGTCCATGTCTAAAAACATTTCGGTTGTCACCATGGAATGATGCTACTAGCATTCAGTGGATAGAGGCCAGGGACGCTGCTAAACATTGCACAATGCACAGTGCCAAGGCTGAAAACCCCTGTTTAATGAGAGCAGTGTATGTTATTTTATTTCATTCTTGAGACAGAGTCTGGCTCTATTGCCCAGGCTGGAATGCAGTGGCATGATCTCAACTCACTGCAATCTCGGCCTCCCAGGTTCAAGTGATTCTCCTGCCTCAACCTAAAAATGTAGTTGCAGCCTAGACGTGGTGGCTCACACTTGTAATTCCAGCACTTTGGGAGGCCAAGGTAGGAGGATCACTTGAGGCCAGGAGTTCAAGACCAGCCTTGCCAATATAGGAGATAACAAAAAAAACCCCCAAAAACAAAAAGTATAGTTGCAGAACTTAAAATCTATTCATTAGCATCAAGGACTTAAAAATTTTGGTTATAGTTTCATTCTGCAAATGACAATGTCCTCAAGGTGAAGTAGTTGGGTCCTTAGAGCAATTTTTTAGGGGTTTTATTATTTACTTATTTTTAAAATAATTAAGTTCTGGGGTACATGGGCAGATCTTGCAGGATTGTTACATAGGTGTACAGATGCCATGGTGGTTTGCTGCTCTCATTCCCCCATCACCTACAGTAGGTATTTCTCCTAATATTATCCCTCCCCGATCTCTTTCCCCCAGCTCCCCACTCCCCAGCAGACGCCAGTGTTTGACATTCCCCTCCCTGTGTCCATGTGTTCTCATTGTTCAACACCCACTTATGAGTGAGAACATGTGGTGTTTGGTTTTCTGTTCTTGTATCAGTTTGCTGAGAATGATGGTCTCCAGATTCATCCATGTCCCTGTAAAGGACATGAACTCATCCTTTTTTATGGCTGCATAGTATTCTATGGTGTATATGTGCCACATTTTCTTTATCCAGTCTAACTTTGATGGGCGTTTTGGTTGGTTCCAAGTCTTTGCTATTGCAAATAGTGCCACAATGAACACAAGTGTGCATGTGTCTTTATAACAGATCAATTTATAATCCCTTGGGTATATACCCAGTAATGGGATTGCTGGGTCAAATGGTATTTCTATTTCTAGATCCTTCAGGAATTGCCACACTGTCTTCCACAGTGGGAGTTTACACTCCCACCAACAGTGTAAAAGCATTCCTATTTCTCTGCATCCTCTCCAGCATCTGTTGTCTCCAGATTTTTTAATGATTGCCATTCTAACTGGCATGAGATGGTATCTCAATGTGGTTTTGATTTGCATTTCTCTAATGGCCAGTGTTGATGAGCATTAAAACCCTATGGTAAAGGATTAGTGGTGAGAAACTATGATTACAATCATCTCAACAAAGTAGCACAGACACAATAATTAATTTTGTAATGTACAGTCTCACACTAGTGAATTCAAATACTCAAAATGCTTTTGAAGTATACTTGATAAGCCTCAGTGTCTTTGGTAAATAGAGTAATACACAGTCATGATGATCCTGTGAGAAATGAGACTACATCCACAGAAACAATTTCAGGCATATAGTTAATTTTCAACAACTACTGTTTCTCTTGTTGATGTTGCTGCTATCTTTTCTTTTTTTTTTTTTTTTTTTCTTTTTTTTAAATTTTGAGACAGTCTCGCTGTCTTGCCCATGCTGGAGTACAATGGTGTGCTCATAGCTCATTGCGGCCTCAAACTCATAGGCTCAGGGATCCTCCCACCTTAGCCTCCCGAGTAGCTGGTACTATACATGCCGCCATGCCCAGCCAAGTTCCTATTTTTCGTAGACACTAACTCTGGCTATACTGCCTAAGCTGGTCTCAACCTCCTGTGTCAAGTGGCCCTTTTGCCTCAGCCTCCCAAATGTTCTGGGATTACAGATATGAGCCACTGTACCCAGCTGCTGTTATTGTTTTTCATGTAGACAATTAAGTTGCATAGGAAGATTAAAAAATATTTGAAGAATAGCATGTTAGAAAATAAATAGACCCAGGAAGAATAACATTTTTTGTATATTTTGTAGTAGCCACTTCTGCCCTAATTTGAATGTCATAAAAAGAAATTGAATTTATATAATTTTAAATAGTTAAATCTGGATATTTTTATTTCACATTTCCGTAGTTGTAATGTTTTATATTTCAAATATAGATAAAATGAACAAAATTATTTATATAAAAATCTAGCACTCCTCCTCAAATCTAGTAAGCTGTAATACCAATAGAAATTTTTGTAAACTCAAGAAGCAACATTAATTTTGAACTGAAATGCTTAGAAGTAAATGACCCTTGATGAGTGATGTGTATAGTACTATTGTTTTTCAACTTTTGATAAATTTTTATCAACATAATTTCACCTCTCTGCTTTTGTTTCATCTCAAAACATTGATGAAATGCTTCCTCAGATGCCATGAAAATGGTCTTGTTCTTGTGTTCACAGTATGACAGTATAGAGAGACATATAAAACAGTAGTTACTCCAGATAACATAAGTGTTTTACTAAAAAATAAAGTCAGAAATTAGGGTAATTTCACAATATATAAGCATATCTGTGGTTAAAAAAGTCTTATAGGGAAGTTTAAAATTTAGAAAACCTTCAAAGTATGTTGGGATATTTATAGAAAAGAGAAATGCAATGATAAAAGTAGCAAAACCATTAAGAAAATGCATTACCTCTACTAACCTTAGAATTACAATTTAAATGCCTTGGTTCTAAGTCTCTATCTACATTATAAGTGTTTGAAAAATACGCTACTTTGGAGTCACTTTAAAAATAAGCTACATGCAAAACAAACACGAGCATACTAAGGAAAAGTCTTTATATTTGCATTTAAATTTACAGTTTAAATCTAATTTTATGTGTTTATTAAACTGTTATATTAAAAGCTCTGGTATTTTAAAGTATCACAAAATGTTTTTATTTTCAATATTAAAATAATATATTTTAATATTATGAGGTTGTAAGTAGAACATTATATTTGGACAAAATTAAAATACTTGTTTTATTTCCATACTTCATATGCTATATCTAAGCATCGAGGGAAAGCAAAATTAGTATTAGTGAACATACTGTATCTTATGAATAGTTTAAATCATTTGTGTTGATGTTTTATAATAAAGTTATCCCAGAATAAAAAATATATTGCGTATTTCAGTCATGTCATTCGTTGAGCTAAACAAGAAGACAGATTATCTATACAAATAATAATGCCTATAAAGTACCAAGAATAATAGAAAAGTCCCCAAAGGGATAGTACAATTAAATTTATTTTATGTAGTTTACACATAACTTACACTTGTAAGGCTGTGAGAATTTAATTTCGTATTTTTTCACTTACTTTGCTCTGTTATAAATTATACATAAAAGGGTTTAAAAAGTAAATGGAATTATATTAAAAACTCATAGTGAGTTTTTGTCTTATAAAATGTAACAGTTTGTTCATTAATTCTCAAACATGAAGAACTAAAGAATTTTCACTGTTTATCTAATTATTGGACATTATTTTAAAAACATTCCTATAAACACAACAATGTACATCAATCACCTTAATAATGATCCATATCTCATGGTTTTCAGCAACATCAAGATGGAAATAACACACTCATGCCAAGTTTAATCCAACTTTAATCCTGAGTATTCAAATTATATATTCACTTACTCCTATTAGCTTTTTCTTATCCAGCCAATTGCCCAGGTATGAAAACTGCTGTTCAGCATCCTTTTGTTTCTATTTTTATTTTTATTTTTAAATTTTATTTTGAGATGTAATCTTGCTCTGTCCCCCAGGCTAGAGTACAGTGGTGTTTTCTTGGCCCACTGCGCCCTCTACCTAGAGGTTCAAGTGATTCTCTGCCTCGGCCTCCCTAGCAGCTGGGATTATAAACTGCTGCCACTATGCCCATCTAATTTTTTGTATTTTTGGTAGAGAAGAGGTTTTGCTATGTTGGCCAGGCTGGTCTCAAACTCCTGACCTTAAGTGGTCTGTCTACCTTGGCCTCTGAAAGTGCTGAGATTACAGGCATGAGTCACCATGCCTGGCCTATTTTTAGTTGTGAATATATATCCTTTGTGTACATGAACAATTTGAAGAAAACAATTTGTCTCACATTTCCATTCGCAACTCTTTTCCAACATAATGTAAATATTATTAATATTAAAATCTTATGTAAAGTTCAAAGAATGTACAAAAGCCTGTCCATATTCACACTATACTACACGAGATGAGTCCAAGATGGCCTGCTCTATGACTGAAACGACCCTTGGCATGGGAAATAAGGAAGACAAGTAAAAAAACACACAACAAACGACACTGGTATTCTGGTTTTGTGGAACACTCTTTTCAAATGACAGATGATGCATGTGCTATTAAAGTTATTTTACTCAAAGCACATGGGATTTTCTCCTCCTTATATACTTGGAATAATTCCTACCAAGAAAATCTGTCAGGACTGCCACATTCACAAATGCATTCTTCATTCATGTAATGACTTTTTTTCTTCATTTCAGCTTATATAAGACAATTGCAAAATTAGAAGCTTAAAGACTAAATCTGAAGGGTTTGCTGGATACTCCTATAAAAGGCAATGAAAAGGAAATTTATTTCACTTAGCAGTTCTTAAGGTCCAAGACAAAATGATTGTTTGATATGAAACTGGATGTCACAAAATTGGAAAATAGGGTCACTTCATAGGTTTGGACTTGATACCAAACTGATGGCAGGGTAGGACGTGGGGTGAGGTCATTCACTATGTGTGCTAATGAATTTTTTTTTTTTTGGAGACACTTATGAAACTCTACAATGATGCTGGAAATAAAATGGTGTAAACATATGTAAGTGTAAAGCTATGATGCATTTGACAAAATAAATGTCATTTTTCCTTATATAAAATGTAAGTAGGAAGAAAAATACTATTCTAATTCAAAATTAAATATAGGGTCTCTTTTGGATTTCTTGACTTAATATGGGATTGTGGCAGAAACACTCTACCATGATTTCCAATGAGCCACTTCCTGGTAATAATCCCTTCCCTTTGAATGAAGGCAGGACTTGTGACTTGCTTCTAATCAGTAAGATCTGGCAAAGGTGATGGATAGCCACTACCATAATTATTTTATATTAGATTCCATCTTAAAAGGCTAGAGTTAGAGATTTCCTCCTGGCCTTCAAAAAGCAAGCTGTCATATGTTAGAGGACCTCATGGCAATAGATTGAGAGAGACAATTTGAGGCTCACTGGGCCTGGCTGACAGCACAAGTATGGGGAATTCAGTTCCACATCTTACAAGAAACTGAATTCTACCAACAACCACATGAGTTTGGAAGAGGTCTCCCAAGCTCCAGAAAGGAATACAGCACGACTAACATAGATTATAGCTTTTAAGTTCATGACCAGGGAACTCAGTTAAGTCACACCTAGATTACTGATCCATCAAAATGATAAGACAATGAATATGAGTTGTTTTAACTCACTAAATTTGTTATGCAGTGATAGAAAATACAAGGATGAAAATCATATTCAGAAATATGTCGTGCACACAACATTATTTTGGTAGCAAAACATGCAAGACATTTGTGTTTAGAGTAGTTATAACAATGATTGAGAAGTGATAGAGGGTAGGAACGAAGGGAAAATAGCCTGGGTAAAATAATATGTACATATTGTGTTCTATACTTAGAAAATGCCTTGAAAATTACATTACGTCATTGGATTTTAAAATAAAGGAGCAAACGGGGCGGGGGGAACCCTGAAAGCCCTGTATTTTGCATGTGAGGAAAATGAAGCTTTGAGAGGTTAAGCACTCCCGGCAACACAGTTAGTATAAGGGAAAGCTAGGGTGCAACGCACAGTCTTTCTTCAAACAAGTGATTTGGCAGTGAGTCTCCCGCATACTTCATGAAAGTTCACCTGGTTTGGAATCAGAAGGTATAGGTTTGAGAGTAGCACACTCCAGTCCCTCCTTTCCCCATTCAGTTTTAAAGAAGAGTGATGGTAGAAGTTGCACGCAAATAATAAAAGAGAAACTACTAAGATATGAAAAAAGGTGTTGGAAGCCAGCATTTGTCAGTCAAGATGAACGAGAGGAGATGCTTTTGGCTTAAGTAGCTCACAAGTTACACTGCATGGTTTAGTTAGAAAACATCCTATTTGTTTTGTCAGTATAATTTCCATTTTTCTATTACTGCATACACTTTAATGTAAGTTTAAATCTATCTTTTTCACACAAGAATGAATTATTCCATCTTTTAATATTACAGCTTTAGCATTATAATCCAAATATGAATTGCATATATACCTGTTAAATTAATAAGTAATTGGATTAATATTTATATATCTTGGTATGCATATCTATATAGAACAAAGTACCATATATGCCTGATTATGTAATAATTATTATACTAACCACTATTTTGGAGGAAGTTGAAAACTGATTTAGAGAGAAAAGTTCTAAATTTGCTGAGTCATTTTAGGTATACAAATAAAATCCAGATGTCCAGATTATTTTTACACTACAGGCGGAACCATTTTCATCAAAATCAATTTGCTTTTTGTGAAGGAGGTATTCCATATAATTTCCATATAATTTAACAGCCTCTAGTTTCCTATATATATCAGGAGCTATTTTTTTTCATTAAAGAGTTATTTAGTACAGTTATTTTTGGTTATTTTCAATACTCTATTAAAATAATTATTACTATCTGGAATGGACAAAAATATATTTCATGGTGTTAATACTAGGCTAAGAATATTCAAACAACCCACTGAAATTATGCTTTACGCAAAAAGTGAGCTGCTTTTATTTATTTTCCTTTAATTTTCTATTATGTAGGATTTATTGATCTTTTGTCAAAACATCTCCAAACTCATGACTTTGAACAGATGGATTTTATTTGATTTTTATTGTTTGTGCCAATATTATTTTATGTTTAATATATTTGATTTTTCTCAATCTTTTCAGTGTCATCTCCAGGGATGGAAGGAAAGATAAAGTAACACTTGCAAAGTTTCTCCTATGTGTTTGACACTATCCTTTTTTTGCATTGCCTTTTTTACCCACCTCCACAACATTTTGAGTTAGGTACTATTCATACCATTTTTAGGATAAAGCAGCTGAGACTACCAAAGAAGGTTAAGAACTTGCCATAGGTTGTCCAGCATACAAAAAAGCTCAGATGAGAACTCACTGTTTTTCTCTTGACGTTCACATCCTTGTTCTTTCTGCCTTTGCTCATCACTCTAATTGTCAAGAAAATCTTCTAGAAAATCAATATAAATCCTTACTCCTTTATTGAATCCCATTTCTCCTTGTTTATTTTTCTACTGCCAGTTCACATACATTTTACATTTATATGGCTATGTTTCACGTTAATATTACCATCAACTCTCCTATCCTTGAATACTGTGAATATCTTCACTCTCATGGAATCAATTATTCATTCTTTGAATTTTATTTATTAAGAGTGCATAATAAAATGTGCTAAGCTACCTCCAGCTGGAAGCAAAGCCTATAACGTCACTTCCTTAGCAGGAACACAATATACAAGCTAATATGTTTCTGTGGAACTCACCCTGAAAATAAAAACTTCCTTTGGTACTGAGTAAATAAGTCCACATTTTCACTACAATTTACCAGGAAGAAATTGTAATTTCAGAAGAAATTAAATCTGAACTTTATGTCCATAGCCTGATGCTCAATATATTCCCAAATAAGCCTTACAATGAAAAAGTGAACACTTTAGGAGGCTGAGGCAGGTTATTCACAAGATCAGTTCGAGACCAGCCTGGCCAAGAGGTAAAACCTCCTCTCTACTAAAAACTACAAAAATTAGCTGGGTACAGTGACGGGCACCTGTAGTCCCAGCTACTTGGGAGGCTGAGGCAGGAGAATTGCTTGAACCTGGGTGGCAGAGGTTGCACTGAGCTGAGATCATGCCACTGCACTCCAGCCTGGGTGACAGAGTAAGACTCTGTCTCAAAAAAAAAAAAAAAAAGTGAATACTGTGTAATTGCACTGTTAGAATAATAAAATAGAAACAGCCATCTTATATGAGAAAGGAGAAACTTCAGTGTTAAGGCCCATTTTGTAGGCTCTGTTTAATTCCACAGATGTTCCAGCAGTTAGGATGGAACACACTTGTCCTGAAGGTGATAGTTTTACTTTTTTTTGGTATTCCACAAGAAGCAGAAGAGATAGCGTAATTGTTTTAACTCTTTTTAATTTAAGAGTTGGCTGGTCTAAAAAAAATTAATTTTCTCATAAAATGTTCATATAATTGACATTGGAGAAATATTGACGATTAGCCAGAACTAATCTAAATCACATGGAGTAGCTCACCATATTTTGCCTCAATATCTCTTTATTTAACATACCACATTTGAGAACAGCAGTATACTCTCAAGCAAAGGTGATCTAACCTATTTATTCAAACTTTTGTGTATTTCATTCATTCATTATGATTAAGTTTCCTTCAGAATTAAACTTGGAAGCAAACAATCTTTTTTTTTTTTAAAAAAGACTTCATAAAAGAAGCTATGTTTTTAATGATTTCAAGAGGCCAATCTTCCCTATCAACTTAAACTTAGACTCTTTAATTGTCTACTGGGCCCAACATATTATGGCCCCAGCTTTTTGTATACCCTGGTCCCTTTTTATATACTTAGTGTTGCAGCAAAATAAATAAATGAATGAATAAAAATTTAAAAAGTAATCTATTGTACTCTAATATTAAGTAGGTAAGTCACTGAAAGGAAAGAAACGGTGCTAACTGTGATCTAAAGCTTAGAATTAAGACTCAATATTACATGATGCCTAATTTTCTGGTAAAATCAGAAAGGCCAAATCACAAGTTTCTCTCCCCACTGTGCTCTGATGGATCAGGTCCCCTCGCCAAACAATCCTCTTTATCAAGGGGTCAGGGGTTCCTATTTCCTGACAGTCTGAGGAACTATTCAGTGGAGCAAACCATGTCATCCTGTAGGACCCGGGGTGCTCCAACCTTTTGATACGAAAAACCCAGCCTTGCACAGCCTCTGGTTGTTCCCGGTTCCCCAGTACAACCTCCATGTGGCCCTGTGTCATGTGCGGGGTCCTGTTCCCCCAAACTTTGAGCATATGTGACCAATAAGCTGCTGTTGTCATCGGTCCAGTGTCAGGTGCAGTGTGCTCAGCCCTCACCACAACTCCAGGACATGCAGGAATCTCTCCCTCACCACCAGGATGACTAGGAGACAATTAAATTATTAAATATAGGACAAAATATCAACCTGATAATTAATCAAAGAAATAATACTTAAAGCAACATGATATAAAATTTGGCTTCTGAACTAAGTTACAATATCATTTCCTGAAAATTATATCAATTAAAATTTCCACAATAAAAAAATGAATGAAAAACAGTTTCTTAGTTTGGGAATGCAAAGCAGCAGAATTTACAGATAAGAAATTTGAGAAGACTTTTAAGGAACATTCAAAATATTCTTTTCCTTTTACTCACTAATTTTACTTCTGTAAATACATTCCAAGGGAATAATAAACATTAAGGCAGAATTTTTTCATTGCAGCATTGTTTATAATAATGAAAAGGGGGAGACGACATAAATGCCAATCAGTTAGAAAATGGTTGAAGTAAATAATTAAACATCTATACAATATAATAAAAAACAGTCATTATATTTAAATTTGTGAAGAGCTTTTGATGTAACAGGAAAATGTCTTAACTGGGTAATTTATATGAGATATGCATGTGAACTATACTACATTGTACTTTCAACTTTTAGTGTGTGTGCACATATGTATAAAAAAAAGACAAGAAGTAAACAATATAAATTGTAATATTATGGCTTCTATTTTTAGCCTTATGATTTTTACCACTACCATATTTTACAGGAAATACTTTACAGATTATATTATTATATATACACACATGGAAACACATACATTTATATGTAAATATTCAAGAAGAAGGTTGAGAATAATATGTGCGTTTATCCATCTGGCTATCATAAGCTGAAAGCTAGATAGGCATTTGCCTTTGAGATCTCTAGCAAACAGAAAGCAGAATAATAAAAATATTCATGAGAAAATGGGGAAAGATGTGTTCTCGATATTCCATTGGTAAAATTATTTGAACAAAGAAAAGTAGTGCAAAAAAATTACCTCCCACCAGGTGCCCCCCCACAACTCATGGGAATTCAAGATGGGATTTGGGTGGGGACACAGCCCAATGTGTCCCAATATTTACACATGTAAATATATGTACACATAGCTTGTGACACATTTTAACTTTCAATATATAGTTGTTTAATATATGTTAGTTCCACTTCAAGTATTTTGTAAGTTTACCAGATTTTTTCTTTTTTCTTTTGAGACGGAGTTTCGCTCTTGTTACCCAGGCTGGAGTGCAATGGCGCAATCTCGGCTCACCGCAACCTCCGCCTCCTGGGTTCAGGCAATTCTCCTGCCTCAGCCTCCTGAGTAGCTGGGATTACAGGCACATGCCACCATGCCCAGCTAATTTTTTGTATTTTTAGTAGAGACGGGGTTTCACCATGTTGACCAGGATGGTCTCGATCTCTTGATCTCTTGATCCACCCGCATCGGCCTCCCAAAGTGCTGGGATTACAGGCTTGAGCCACCGCGCCCAGCCACTAGATTTTTTCTACATCTACCTCAGGTCTAGCACCAAGGCTGAGTCCATATTCAATATTAATATCTACTTGTTTATGGTGGGAGATAGTCCTTTATTGTGACTCTTCTTTCTGTTAGTTCACATTATTTAAAATAGATTTAACAGTTACAGAAGGTGGAAAATTGTGTTTTTAGTATTTTTAATTTTTATTAAGGTAGAACAATGAGAATTTTATTGTAGTTGCTTTTTAAAAAACTAATCTGCTGATCACAATATTATATCTTTGATAACTATCATAGGATATATATTGAACTATTCTTACCACATTCCATCTAGAGTCTGAATATAAATCTCTGAATAATGTCTATTTTAGGTTTGTGGATTTTCATTATAAGCACATAAATAAGGAAAAAGAGAATTCTTGTATTTAGAGTTATACTTTCAAGTTATTTCAGAAGAAAATAGAAAACAATATATATATATATTTATATTTTATGTCCGCTAAATATTTATGATTATCACTATTTTATTTGGATTTTTTGCATATATAATTTATTTGGTTGCATAGTGGAACTAATAAATCTATGCAAACAAGACCATTACTATAAATGTAATAAATTCAATTCAAAAAATACTCTCCTATATATGACAGAGGGCTTATTGCTGTGTTTATGTTCATGTATGCATGTATGTACCTCCCTGCAAAATGAATATATAATCAACTCAGTGTTTTCACATATTTTCAGTGTTGGAAATTCCATTGATGAAGAAACGAAAATAGAATATCTGACTAGCTATTGTTTTAAAGCTATTCTTACTCACTTCTGCTCAGATTTTTAAAATTTTAGGTAGAAAACCTTTACCACTGAGTAACAATGAAGGCAAGGAGAGGTAAGAATTCTACAACAGGATTAGGACACAGTCTGTGAGTTTAGTCATGGCTAATCTTCAACTTTCTTTAGGATTCTAAGAATGTCACAATCTTCCTCAGAAACAATGTTTCTCGCTTATGAAATATTGATAAAATGTTGACAAAATGTTGATAAAATTGACAAATACTGATAAAATGTTACTCATTTATGAAATATTGATAAAATATCTGAGCTATTTTCCTCAGATTTCTGAGATCTCTCAGACTATGTTGTTTCTTTCAGTCTGATTCAATTACCCAAAATTGTTATTATGTTGTCAGATGAGTAATTCTGGCTGGTATATTAGAAAGAGGTATAATAGGCCTGCAGCTTTCTCTTTTATGCACATAAAATCAATACTACAATGGAATATTTAGAAACCATCATTTATAGGAATCTTATGCCAAAACAAATTTCATTCATTATTTGCATTTTATATGTAATACTTTAAATATTTAAGTATAAAAAGATTGTACAATCAAAACAATTTTGAGAATGACGAAATAATTTCAGAGAAATATGGTACTTTTATTACTATCTCAGGAAATACATTATAAAAAGCTGCCAAAGCACATCACCTTGCCACGTATGTACCTATGCAACACTCCTGCAGGATCTGCACATGTACCCCAGAACCTAAAGTATAATTTTAAAAAGCTGCCAAAATTATAATTAAGTAGAAAGATTACAAAATAAAAAGAAAATCTCCTCCTAACAAATGAATTGTATAGCTGGATAAAACTTTGAAAAACAACCAATGATTTCAGTATTCTGGAAATTAAACAAAAGTTTACAAAAAAACTGACCAGTATTTGTTCATGAGAAGCTACCGATCTTCAAGTAAGAACACTGGTGTATTAGTTTGTTTTCACACTGCTGATAAAGACATACCCATGACTGGGCAATTTACAAAAGAACAAGGTTTATAATAGACTCATAGTTTTATGTGGCTGGGGAAGTCTCACAATCACGGTAGAAGGCAAAGAGGAGCAAGTCACATCTTATGTGGATGGCGGAAGGCAAACAGAGAGCTTGTGCAGGGAAATTCCTCCTTATAAAACCATCAGATTTCATGAGACTTATTTACCATGAGAACAGTATGAGAAAAACTCATGCCCATGACTCAATTACCTCCCACCAGGTGCCCCCCACAACACGTGGGAATTCAAGATGGGATTTGGTGGGGACACAGCCCAATCATATCAAGTAGGAATCTTGGTTGTGCTTGGCTGGGGCTTCCCAGCTCAGTTGTCATGACAGTTCTATTGGACAGGGCAGGGTATGAAAACCAGATGCTTTGCTGCTCGAGGGGATGAAACAAGTGGCAGACTTACAAATTATTTAGGGATTAAACTGGGAGACTGGGAACTGGGACATCCATAAATAGATTTAATAAGCTCTTAATATATCCCTGGGTAAATGGAGGCTGAGTGCATGTTTGGCAGAAACCAGGGAGAGCCCAAAGTAGTCACACAAATCTAGCCAAAAGAAGGTTACACAGATGTGCAGCACAGATAAGAGAAGTTTCAGTGGAAAGTAAAATCACAGTCATACTTGAAACTAGCAGACTCAAAAATTGCTTGTGCTTTGAATAATCTCTCCATTTTATATACAAATTTATCAACAAAGCTTTGCAAATCTTAATGAAGTCAAAATAATTGAATCACACCAAATAGGTTTTCCAACTACAATGAAACTAAAGAATAAGAACAGAAAGAGATCGGAGAAAACCCCAAACATTAGGGAACATGAAAAACATATTTCTAAATAAACAAGAAGAAATTACAAGGGAATTAAGAAATCTTTTGAACCGAATAAAAATGAAAAAAAATTCATGAAATGCAATAATGCAGTCTTTAAAGGAAAATATGTAGTTTTAAATGTTGATGTCAGAAAACAAGAAAGCTCTCCAACTAATAACCTAAATTTTCACCTTAAGAATCTAGGAGAAAAAAAGAGAACTAAGTATGAAATAGTTGAAGGAAAGTAAATAGATAATATTTAGATCAGAAATCAATAAAATAGAACACAGAAAAATAATAGAGAAAAATCAATAACAGCAAAAGTTGGGTCTTTGGAAAGACTGGCAAAATTGACAAATCTTCAACTAGGTTTACTAAGAAAAAATTGAAGACACAATAATAAATATTGGGAATAAAAAAGGGCTTCACTATGACCTAAATGAAAAGGGTAAAGTATTATGACTACATTCCTGACAATAATTATAAAACATAGGTGAAATAAATACATTTTAGAAACACCCAAATTACCAAAATTGATTCAAGAATAATACATTTAAATAGTCTTATAACAAATAAAGGCATTGAATTAGTAACTTGATGTCTTACTACAAAAGAAAGCTCAGGTGAGGTGACTTCATTGGTGGATTCTAGCAAATATTCAAAAAATAAATAATACTAGTACTAATTCTTCACAAACTCTTATAGAAAATAGAGCCAGGAACACCTCCCAAAACGTTCTACATGGTCAGTATTGTGAGGTTACTCAGAAACATTGCTGCCAAGAATGCAAAATGACACACTCACCTTGACTATTTGGCAGTTTCTTAAATAGTTAGACAGAAACTTACCATACAACCCAGAAATTTTATGTCTAGTAAACTACCCAACAAAAATTACATATTGTACATCTATACTAAAATTGTATGAAAATATATTTTTTTAAATATGGGGAAAATCTCACAGAAAAACCAAATGTTGACTTTTTTTTAAACAATGGAACATATTTAGCAATAAAAAGGAGAAAACCACTGGCACATGCTACAACATAGACTAACCTAAAAAACTAGTACGTGAAAGAAATCAGACATCAAAACTGAATATTGAATGATTCAATTTATATGAAATGCTTAGAAAAGGCAAACTTACAGTGACAAAAAGTAAATCAGTAGTTATTTGCTGGATGAGGGATGTTGGAAGCAGAAATTGCTAGCATCCTCAAAGGAATTGTTTTGTAAAGATGAAAATTTCTAAAACAAGATTGTGGTAATGGTTGCACAACTCCATAAATGCATTACAATTACTTATTTGTACACTAACGATAGATATTTACAATATGTGAGTTATATCCAAGAGAACTGTGAAAATAATAATAATAATAATAATAATAATAATAATAATGAGCTATCCACGTGTGATACTGTTGTCAACTAGGATCCAATGAGATCTGTTATAATTTGTCTGTTTCTAAAAACTCATAAAGATGGTGACTAATGTAGAACAGAAAATGAGCCACTATTTCCTAAGAAGACAATGCTATCTTTTCAAGCTTAAGAACATTTTTAGTGTTCTGCACTATTATAATTGCTAATTAGTCTTTCTACCCTTGCAGATGTAGCTAGTCCATTACAGAACTGTACATAGCAAATGCCTTTTTTTTTTTTTTAAATAAAAAGATTTCTTTGGCTCATTTCAAACAGCTGTGTTTCTGTAGCCACAAGATGGAGTTTCAAGTAAGAAAAAAAAAGAGACTAATTTTTTTTAGAATCACATTGTTCTTTTTTTTTCTGTTCATTTCTCTTTAAGAGAAGAGGAAATAACATTTGGTGAGCATACGGTAAACACAAGACTTTATGATAGGTTCACTAACAATTATGAGATATATGGAGTTCATTTTATTTACAGATGAACAAACTTATTCTCAAAATTTACATATCTTAGAGCTGAATTTCAACACAGGCATTTATAATTTCAAAACGTATTCCCTATTCTCTCCACTCTGTTGCCTTGTGTTTGCTGAGCACTTTCAAAACCATTGTACCGTTGCTGATAAACACCTATATCTTTGAAGTTTACAGGTTAAAAGTTAAAGGATATAGTTTCTAAAAATTATGAACCATTTAATAGAAAATTATATGCCTGTCTTTCTCCCCGCATACATTACAAAATTAGAAATCATGGTGCACCTGTTATAGCTAGCTGTCTGTGTATACACATACATACATAGGTATGGGTATGAACAATAAATTCCTTAACTGTTGTCTCAGTAATAATTACTTACATTTCAGGTCCTCCTACTAAAGTATGAGTATATTAAAAATCTGGGTCTTTGTTGTGTTCACTCTATTAATCTAGCACCTAACAAAATGTAAGTCATACCATGGATGATAAATGAATGCGCATCAATGAGTAAACATTTAAAAACACATCTACTATGAGTTATAGATTTTTAAAAAATCTATAACTATACTTTTTTCTCATTAAAAATACTGTATACATTTTTTAATAAGGAGAAAAAAGGATATTTACTTTTTGAAAAAAATTCACTGTAGATATCTTTATTTTTTTGAGACTAAGTCTCGCTCAGCTCACTGTAACCTCTGCTTCCTGGGTTCAAGTGATTCTTGTGCCTCAGTCTTCCAAGTATCTGTGATTACAGGTATGCATCACCACACCCAGCAAATTTTTTGTATTTTTAGTAGAGACAGGGTTTCACCATGTTGGTCAGGATCGTCTCAATTTCCTGACCTTGTGATCTGCCCACCTTTGCCTCCCAAAGTGCTGGGATTACAGGCCTGAACCGCCACACCTGGCCCGCAGACATCTTTGCAGCAGTGGCTTTCAAGCTTTTGGTTTGGGGAAACATATACTCTTTTTTTTTTTTTAATTGCATTTTAGGTTTTGGGGTACATGTGATGAACATGCAAGATTGTTGCATAGGTACACACATGGCAGTGTGCTTTGCTGCCTTCCGTCCCTTCACCTGTATCTGTCATTTCTCCCCATGCTATCTCTTCCCACCTCCCACTCTTTAATATTACTGAGTATTTCAAGGAGTTTTTCATTATATATGTTACAGCTATGCATATTTCCTGTATTATAAGTTAAAGTTGAGAATTAAAAATATTTATTAATGCATTTAAAATAAAAAACTCGTTCCATGTTAAAATAAATAATATTTTATTAAAAAATATTTTATAAGCAAAATTCATGAGGAGAATGCTGTTTTAAATTTTTATAAATCAGCTTAATTCGGACTTAATAGAAGGCAGCTGAATTTTCACAGCTACTTTTGTATCAAATCTCGGGTGAAGTCACACATTAAATAACCTCTGAAAAACTCTACTGTGTATTCATAAGAGGATAAGAATGAAAAAGGCAAATTCTGCCTTTGCATTACTATTAAAATAGTCTTGACTTTGTGGACTCCCTGAAATAATTTTTGAGATCATGAGGGTCCCAACGACATTATTTTCATAACCACACAGGAGAATGGTAAAAACGAAACAAAACAAAACAAAACAAAACAAAACATTATTTCTGTCTCCTATTTTGAAATTATTTTTCTCTAAATAAAAACATTTTTAAATTTATGAGGTAGGCTTGTTTTATATAACTTTTATAAACTATTTATAAAGCTAGAACTGTCTATTAAAATATTACAAAAGGTTCATAGTAGTTTTACTATCAATGGGTTTATGTAACCAAACTTAAAATTCACTAATGGCTATTTTCCATTAGTATATTCCAAAGAACAGGTACACTGCATTTTATTCTTCACTACTTCCTTGCTTAAATCTTTGTCTTATCTCACAAAGACAGCTAAATTATTAGTTTTGCTAGACTTTTCACTATTGATGAAGATTTTGAATACTGCTGTTTTACTGTGAACATGAAAAACAGAGTAATTACATAGTTTTATTATGGAAAATTTATATATATATATGAAAACATAATACGATACTATAATAAAATCCAATACGGTTAATCTCTGAGCCCCAACAATTGACAAATTACGTTCAATTTTATTTCAACTACATCTGCACCATTCTCTACACTTAGCTAATTTTGAAGCAAATTTCAGACATGATATCATTTAATCTGTAAATATTTTAGTGTGCATTTCCAAAAGATACACTCAATGGTGACTATAGTTAATAATATGTTGTATTTTAGAACAATGCTAAGAAAGTTGTTATAATAACTCTAGCTAATTAACATAAGCATTATCTCATGTAGTTATCACCATGATAACTGAAAATGAAATGCTAAGAAAGCTGTTGTAATAATACTCATTAATTAATATAAGCATTATCTCATGCAGTTATCACTGTTTAATGAAACATATATACTTGTATATATATTTCAAAACATGATGTATATGATAAATACATATCATTTTATCTGTCAATTTAAAAAATAGATATACTCAATTAAATCATTAACATATAGATGAAAGTATAGCTATCAATAAATCCTTAATATTACCAAATATTTAATCAATGAAACTAGGCTTTTGGATGAATAGAAAATGTCATAGGAACTACCCAGGGGTATAAATGTTCTCTGTCACTTTTTCCCTGGCATTGGCTTAAAATTTTTAGATACTATCAAAGATTGTAACTACTGGTCCTAGCCTCATGTGTAGATGTATTTACAATTTAAAGTAGAAGTAGAATATACAAGGCAGATTGTTTTAAAACACTTAATTTAGTATGGGATTATTTTTCCAAGGACACATGGAAAATATATTCAGTAGTGATCAATACAGGGTAACAATAACAAGAAAACCATCTTTAGTATTATTTTAGGTAGATATCAAAAGAAAAAGGGGAATTCAGAGAAAAGATGTGGTACATTGCAAGAAAATTTATTGTCCAAAACAATAGTCTTCTTTTCGTGAAATCTATATACAAAAGAAATTAAATTTACTTTGGAGACTAGATTATTTACTAAAGAGATATTTATTATTGTAATTCTTATGTTTTAAAACTTGTTTCTAGTTAAAGTAAAGGAATAAGTAAAGAGAAAGATAAATAATAAGGTTGAAGGAATAATTCTTAACACAGCATAAAATAATACAGCTAGAAAACAGGCACATTGGCATAGGTTCTGATAATTTAGAAAAAAATGACTTGAAGATTTCCATTGTACATCATGAAAAAATAATTTTGGCATTGTTAAGAGAATATGGTGTTGTTTTGCTTTATGAGATAGAGGAAACTGAAATCGTTTTTAGCAAGTAATTACTTCTACAAAAGAGCCCTTGGATTTTAAGATTCACCCTGGAATTTTCTTCAGTACTTAAAATACAGTTTCAACAGCAATAGAACTATAAAAGGTTGAATTATCTGTCTCCGGCAGAAGAAAAATGACCTACTCTTAAAAGGAAAGCATTAGACTCCCAATAAATTCATTTTCTATGAAAATAAACAAGAAAATTGCTCAAAACAAAACCTGTTCCATGTCCATATGATCCATTGTCTAAAATCTGAAAGGAACAATAGCAATTACACTAAAGAAATACCCAGTTTGTGAATCAATGCTTTAAAAACAAAAAAAGTAAATATGCCATGTTAGATATACTGCCTATACATATATAATACATAAATTTGTATATATATATTTATTTGAATATTTTCTACTGATGCACATTGTCCATGAAATTCAAAGAACAAACTAGAGCAAAAATGTAGGTAATATTCATTTTTTGAAATTTCATTAACTTGGAAAAATTTATATTTCATCTCACTGATTTAAATATGGACTATTTAATTGTAATATACAAATTTCATTTATCTTTCAAAGAGCTTCCAGGTTATGAAAGACAAAGGAAGACTGAACACCTATCAGCCTGGAAGAGATTCAGGAGTTAAACAATTAATGTGGGATCCTGAACCAGAAAAAAAAAAAAAAAAAAAAAAAAATGGTGGGTGGGTTAGTGAAGAAACTCAAAATTTGTATAAGGCTTATAATATGTTTTAATAGTATCATATCAATGTTAGTTTTCTGGGTTTGATCACTTTGTTGGGATTAGACGTTAACATTAATAATGGGGGGCAAAGAGTGGGCATAGGAAATGCCTGTATTATTTTCTGAAAATCCAGAAAATAATTTAATTATTTGAAATTAAAAAGTCCACCATCATTATCTTTGGCTTATAAAAGAACACAAACAAACAAAACACCAGCATAAATTGACAGTGTTCAAGATGAGTAGAAATAGGGGAATTTATTCCTTGGAAGAATTCAAGACAGATTTTTTATTTCCTATGTAAGAATGTCTTATATTCCTACAGCCAGTGACCATATTTCTACATATAGCAATAACCGTGTAGCATTTTAATACCCTGTGCATTAAAACATACAGTAAATGAAAAGAATGATGCAAATATGTACCATTTAATACCTCCTAATAATGATCATGTCATCAATGTCTTTTATGTTGAAATATATATCCTGCCTATTTTTTACATTTCTCAACACACAATTTTTGACATAAAAAGTGATGTTTTCCACAATTTTATGATTCATAAAAACTGAAATCCAAATGTCAGTACATATGTCAATCTGACAGAATAAAAAAGATTTGTGATTTGCTTTACCTGAAACTGTGTGATCCTTTGAGTCTCTTGTTATTTTTATCCTTGCATGAGGAAAGATGTAGTGCATAGTTTTCCCGTTCATCTGTATAATCTAAGACATACACGTGATAAGGTAAAAAACCAACATTAAAGACACTTAAAGTGCAATATATATAATTAGAATCATTCATTTCAAAGCACATTGATTAAATCAATGGAAACAGGAGATTCTCACATGATGGCAATTTAAGCATCTTATGCTAACACTATATAATGATATTATTGGTTCTGAGTTCTTATGGTTGTTGCATTTATAACCAATTGCTCTTGCAAACTGATTTGCTGTACTGGAAAATTAATAAGTGCATGCAATCCATTCTGAAGAACGTTTGTTACTACAGTAGTATGCAGTCAATATTGGTGTCCTTGGATAGAGAATGTATATGGAAAATTGCCAGCTGCTGATTTTGCTTTAGACAGCCTAGAAATGGAAAAACATTTTTAATTTTCAGCAATTAAGTGGTGCCGAGGGAGAAAAAACAGAAAAGATTCCCCTACTTTGACATCTCTACCACCATAATCAGGACTGCATTATGTTTATGTTGCTTGATTTATTGTGGCATTGTACTTCCACTGAGCACATGTAGTAGAAGTTTCACCGTATACTAGATGCAGAAACTAATTCTACAAGAACAAATAAAGGCTTTGTTCATTTTAATACTTTTTAAAATTCAAAGCTTGCATTGCTGATGGTGTTATGTCATATAGACATCCCCTAGGGTAGAAGAAGTAACACTTAAAGCTACTGTTGCAAATCTGTGATTTCAATTCTCATTATTGAGACTTGAATATGAGAATATTACAGACTACATTATCTGTGTTTCTACCTGGTGAAATGAAGTTTCTGAAACAAAAGTAAATTAGCAAATGCAAACCTGTGCTTTATGTTTTATGAAACTTTGCTTTCATAAGAGATTTATAAAATAATGAAAGATGGAAATAGTAAAACATTTACTCTTACCTACATTAACCGAATTGTATTTGTATGGAATTTTGTATGAATTGCCATAGGAAAATTTTGGGCTTAAATTACAACCATAATAAAGTTTAATATAGGTAAAGATTTCATATTACCTATTTTAGAATATGTTTAAGAAGTGCATCCCCAAAAGATGAAACAGAATTTAGAAGTGAAGAGGCATACATTTTGGGAAGAAAGATTCCTCAGAAAACTCTTGTGACCTTAATGTGTCCTAGAATTGCCAGCTGTAAAATTGTTAGAATTCTGGATACTAAAAATAAAATAGGTATTAAAAAAACTAAAGCTAAAATTTTAGACTTTAGCTTTTATTCTCTTTAAGAAAGAATAAGCTCAAGCAGGCCTTAGATGAACATAAAATACTCCCTAAACAACAGCCTAATCCTGTTAAGTCCAGGAATATCATGTGACTCCTGCAGAGAAAAACAAAAATACTGTGTACTAAATTGTAAAAATATTAATTATAATAAATTGTAAAAATATTAATTATAAGTCAATTCAGACAATTCATACTAATGCTCTTTGTAAACCATTGAAAACCTTATTCATATTTGTAAATAAGTCCTTACATTTTTCTTTTTCCCTCTTGCCTGCTGTTCACTCTTCTCCCTCCATCTCTCTCAATCTGCCTTACACTTTCATTTCTCTTACTTTGCCCTCCCCTCATCTTTTTCTGCTACTTGCCTTACTTTCCTATTTCCTTTTCCTAATCTGCATTTAAAAATCTTTATTTTTTACTAAAAATAAAATCGTGTGCATTGAAAACTTTGCAACTATTTGGTGTAACTGAACTTTGCTTTGGTACTGCAGGTAATTCAGTAAAATTGGTGGATGTTACTTCATTTTATTTCATTCTTTCCTAATCTCAAGTATTAATAGTAATTCCAAAAAGTTATTTATACCACTTGTCAAAAATAAACTAAGAAAATACAATTTTCCCTTAGTATTCTTACAAATCTCGAGACTGGAAAGACGTTGATGTAATCTCTTTTTTCTTTTTGAGACGGAGTTTCGCTCTTGTTACCCAGGCTGGAGTGCAATGGTGAGATCTCGGCTCACTGCAACCTCCGCCTCCTGGGTTCAGGAAATTCTCCTGCCTCAGCCTCGCGAGTAGCTGGGACGACAGGCGCACGTCACCATGTCCAGCTAATTTTTGTATTTTTAGAAGAGACGGGGTTTCACCACGTTGACCAGGATGGTCTCGATCTCTTGACCTCATGATCCACCCACCTCAGCCTCCCAAAGTGCTGGGATTATAGGCGTGAGCCACTGCGCTTGTTGGATCTGATGTAATCTCACAGTGCATCTATCACACAGTTTAGAAGAATCATCATCAGGCTTCCTAATTTTTTCATTAGTTTTATCAGACAGCCACTACCAACTTTAAACTTATAGAAGGAATGTCAAACATCTTAATTTTCTTGAATATTGCTTTCAGAGCATCCCATATAATCTCCTATAGTTTCAGAGACTGTCTACACTGTGCAAGCAGGATCATAAATCCATTTAATAAATCAGGAACAAGAAACTGTCATAATTATGATCAATATGAGCAAAAATCTGTCTTCCATTCATGAATTAGATGTATGACCTAGATTAATCTCAGCTTTTTAATAACTATAGAGAGTGAATGTTGAGAGAGTCCTGTAGCAGATGGGGATATGGGTAGGTGTTGCTACTGCCAAATCAGAGTAGGCACAAAGCCAAGGGGCAGAACTGCTGTCGAGTGGTGCTCCATTCCTCTCCCAAAGGGGCTGGTCTCTGTTGTCCTTGTCTTTTGGTGATTCTTGAATGATAGAATTATTGCCTATAGGCTTCACAGAAAGGGGGTTGTTCTTCCCTAACCTCAAATACTTCAAAAGGAGTTATTTTCACAAATTAAGCCTGAATATAAAAACAGTATATTAACCAAAAAGGAATGAATTGAGCCCTGTTATTTCATTCGCAGAAGACAGATACCCTTCATGCCCTTTTTGTTAACATATTGTGTATTCATACAGACATTCATCCATATGTCTGTATGAATACACAATATGTTATTCATCTCCACATTCTAGATGCAGGAGACAGAGTGCCCTGCTGGATTCCTAGCACTGTATACATATATAACATGGTGGTTGGACTAGAGAGCTACTGCTCTCAATAAGCTCACCACACAAGACAGAACACATGGTTACAAGTTGAGCAGAAAGGAAGAATACTTAAACCAGATTTCTGGGGAGGTGGGGCTGGCAGTGTCAGGGGAGTCTTCTTGTGTGATGGGGCATGTGTGTGGAAACCTGGGTGATAATTAGGGTTTGCCAAGGGATGAGTGGAGGAAAAGTGTCCAAGGAGAAGAAACAAAACATGCAAATTCCCAGAATCAAGAGAAAGAGTGGTTCTTTCATGGGAGTTTAATGCACCTCAATGCAGCAGTTGTGTAGAAATTGCAGATGATGTGAACATTAAGTGCAGAAAGTGAAGGGATTTTATAATAGTCAAAAAGTGTTGACCTTTACAACTACCCTGTGAAAGGTATTAGTCTTATTTATAAAGTGACTAAAAATTTTTTTAAAACAAGAGATTAGGTTATCTGTTCAATTCACAAAGCAGAGCCAAATTTCTACTGAAGAATGCATAAAGACATATATATATATATATATATATATATACATACATATATATATGTGCTTAACCTCTTATATATATATGTATACATATATATTAGAAATGAAACAAATATGAATTTTCAGATTTGGTTTATTTTTGTAATTACTATGATTGTGTGTCTAATAAAAACTTTTTATATTCTTCTATCCCTCTAATGTATGTTTATGTAAATTATTTTTAAAAGCAGATAAATTAGTGTTTGCACTAGTCATATTGGTTTTATTACTTTTGCCTTCAAAGCCTTTTATGAATATGAGTTCTTGTTATGCACATGTTTTCAAATAAAAGCATCTGAGTTTATTGGTACCAAGAGCTCAATATTAGCTTTTATGATTAGAGATGCAAAGAAGTTAATAATACGAGAATGCCATTTTGTCATTCTCGATGCCAAAATATAGATATGATGAGTTAAAGAGGAAGACAGTATTTGAAGATAAATATTAATGCAAAAAGCACAAATTTTGAACTTTATATAACTTTTGAACTTCATGCAATTAAAGTGTGTTTTATCTTAGAGTCTATTTAGTAAAAAAATGACAAAGAAATACAAATCATTGTTACAAAAGCCAGCACATTTGTTATTTATCTGGGCAAGGGAGTGGTTATGATCTGGAAGGGACATACAGGGGTTTCGGGGGCAGGCAATATTCCTTTTCTTGGCCTGTATGGCAGTTTTATGGTTGTTCACTTTTAACTAGCTTATAACTTTGCATAGTTGCAGGTTCAATAGTATATATACAGTTTTTGTTTTTATGTTAGATGTAAAAACGTAAAAAAAATACAAATGTAAAAAATTACTTTTAGCAAGTATATACACTTTATATTCACCTAACATGAATCCTTATGTTTCTACTTAAGCAGACATAGCAAGAATTTTATTAAATGATTCTCAAATATACTTTTCTCTGCTTTATTTTGATATTACATTGGTCTATAATTATATACTATTTAAACCATTATTACTAGGTACTCAATGACCAAACCCACAAATCTGTCTATCTTAGTAATGCAAAATTAGAAACAAGAATGTCCTTTAAGATATGAACATTTAATTTACCTATTTTTGGGCTGGATACATTACTTTAAATGTATCCTCAAAGAATATCAGTTTGATAAATTAGGTGGAAAAGACTATTCTGAGTACCCATGAAAATAGTAGTGTTGAATAAATATTCCTGTTTGTTAATTACGAAACAAGCTGTCATGTTTATATAGTTCATCTTATTATGATATTGTTAAAGTATCTGTGTTTTCTTTGACTTGATCTAGGTTTATGGGAAACAATAAACTTCAGAGAAACAAATGAGATGAATAAGATATAACAAATATGCCATTTTAGAGACATTCATATAATAAACACTTGTAAGAAGGTTATTTTTAACTGACAAATTTGTTATTTTAGCAATTGTAGATAAAAGGAGATCAATTTAAGATTTTAAATGTGTAGAATAATTTTATTAATTTTCTTACTTTCTAGCCAGATCTATTTGATGACAGTTTAAACACAACTACAAATACAGTAACAAGACAAGCTAATGAAAGTATAATTCAATACAGGCTGATGTATTTACATGAAGTAAAAAAAAATGGAATTATATTGACATTTTTATGGTGGTAAATATAAACCTAAACCAAAAGTGTATTAAAGATATCAAAACTAAAGATAGAAATTTATAGTAGAGAGGAATTTTAAGAATTCTAGAAAATATGATAGCATGTGGAAAAACAACAAAATTATAAGAAAAAAATCTGGTTAATAGGTAGAAATTGGTCTATGAAAATTTAAATTGCTTAGAAAGAAATCAAAATTAAGAGTACAGACAACGTATTTTAGACAGTACTTATAAATGTCAAAGAGTTGTTTTCTTTTATATCTCAATATGACACTGAATTAAATTATAATGAGTTTATATGGATCTTCTCAGTTGTTCAAAATATGGTTGTTTTCTATATCAATAAATCATGAAACAGACAGGATGACTTAGGAGCTAATGTAAATGAAGTCAACTATTTCTTCTGGATATTTTAATAATCATAATGAGTTCACAATCTGCAAATATATGATCTGCTAAGGCAATTGATTTAAGGCCACTTGACTTACCTGAAAACTGTCCTTCAATTCACTAGACTCTTAATCTCCTAGGTGTATTTCAAAATTCAATTCAAACATCACCTCATTTGCTCAAAAATGAGTAAGATCATGAATTTTGGTATCATACTTATTTAACTGTGAAATTTACCTCTAAGTTTCAATTTCTTCATCCATAAGAATACATTGATTAGTAATATCCACTTTTTGTGAGTTGTTCTATATATAAAATTCAAAAATACATAACAAAATAACAATATTTCCATATAATAGATCCACTAAAATATCAGCTACCTTTCTCCCCCAAATTAAACCTTCTTTCTAACCAGCTCACTTGGTTTGGCCATCCTCTCACTTGCTCTTAGCATCTGAACATGCTACTGGAAACCATTGAAAATTACCCGAATCTATTTCACCCAATATCCTGTAAGCTCTCAGAGCTCCACGTATTTTTTTGTTGTTGTTGTATAGCTGTGCTGGATATGTTATACAAACTTAGTAATGATCTGTTGGAGGAATGAATCACTTAAATTGGTAGAAGCATCACAGCTATGCTTCTATTTCAACCAGTCATAGCCTATGAAGTGAGCTGTGTTACTCCTTTACGTTACTAGCAAAAAACATCTGTGAAATTAATAGACAAATATCTCATTCCTTTTAAGACAATTAAGACCATTTTAGGGTAGAATTGAGTCCTTTTAGTTTCATAAATCTAAACGAAATTGCTAAATATAGCACTTACTTGCTCTTGATGTTGACTGAGTGGTCTAGAGTGGACCAATCGTTCTGGCAGTTTTCGGTCCAGACCATGTCCATTTTCCAAACGAGACTCCCTGGGTTTATCAAACCAATCTGTTTCCTCGCGACGCAGATGATAGGCTTTGGACACCAAGGAAACATCATACATTGCAATGGCAAGTAATATAGATGACTGAGGGCAGCAGATGTTCTGCAGTACTAGCATGCACTAGGCTTCTTAACCATACATGCATTTCAAACACATCTCCCATTGGGACTAGAAAAATTATTTTTGTTACCATGTTCAAAATAAAATTATGTTAAAAATGTTAAACCATAGAATAATCTAGAAAAAAAAAATGATGCACACAGATGTTCACAATCTCAGAGCAAAACAAAACAAACAAAATCAAACAAAATCGAAAAGGATATTTAGATAGTAGTAAAATAAGCAAGTGAACAAGTCCTCAAAAGGGTCATTCTATTTAACTTCACCACATCGGTTTCCACATCCACACATTCCCATCCTCTTTCCACAAACCACTACCAATTTTTTTTTTTTTTAAAAGATTCCTTGTATATGGAAGTTTCTGTCACTTTCCCACCATTACATAAACCCGGCAACAATAGGTTGCTGCTGGCTTTCACATTAGTTTTTGAAAATATGACATTTCTATGACATTCACAATGAACAAAAACATTTATTTCTAAGAGAATTCTGGTGTTATTGCTAGGAACATATGTACCATGATTACTCAGTAGCCTAATATTAAAAATATCTCTATTATAATTTTTAAATAAAAATAAAATCTTTTTTTTGAAGAGGCACTGATTTAGAAAAGATTGAAGAGTTGATTGCCTGCTTTTTATACTTACATTGTGACAGAACTTGACAGCTTACTTTTTTAAAAAAATGTAACTATATTTAAGGCACACAATTATTTTAAATTAAATTTCATTCATTAGTATTTCTCAGGTCTTTTAAAGATATTCTATAATGACTGACCATTTTATTTTCCCTAATATATCCTTTTATACATTGTTTTATTCTTTGTAAAAGGATATGTAATTAACAGTCTCTGGAAATACTTTGTTGCTTCCTCTACAATAGAAGAAACAACCCTTCTCAAGTGCTCTTTCTTTAAAGATTTGCTGATGATATTGTCAACCTCCGTTTTCTTGAAACTCCAGCTTCTAGAACGCCATACAATATAGTTTTCTTTCTCCATCGACACTCCAATTTTCCCTTCCAAAACCTCCTCCCAACCTTTTCCCCTAGGTCATTTCCATCATATTGTTGCTGCTGGGGATGGCAAACCCACAGCATATGTACCACTACTCACCTCTATACCTCCTGTGATCTTGGTCAACACTGATACTTAATCACAGCGTTTTCCTTCCAGAATACAACACGAATTATGATGTGTCATGGATTAATCAGTCTTAGATTTGAGAAAATACATTAGTACATATCTGTTTTGTGACTGCATATGTACTTGACTGATCTCACCTATTCTAAGCTGCTTAAAGTCAAGGCTCATATCGTCTTTGTTTTTTTCTTTTCCCCCTCCCTCAACACTAAAATCAATGCCCTATACAGGGTATAACATCTAATAAATATTTGTGAAATGAATGAAGCATAGAACAACTAGTCATCAACTATAAAAAGTAGTTAAATATCCTAATTACGATAAACACCCTTTTTTTTTCTTTTTGAGTTTTACATTCAAAGTTAGGAAATAAACACATTTAAAAATAAAGATTAATTTGTCCCTTGAACCTCATTAATGCAGATTTTTTTCACAATCTACTCAGTAGTTGTGGGTTTCCATAGTCTTATATGAAACCAAGTTACTGAACTTACCAAGAAACTTAGTGTAATAGACATTTGACAAGTAAATACAAAACGAATTCATTATTTAATCATTAGTCTCTTAAAATTTATTAGTTTATTCCCAGTGATGCTGATATTATTTCTGACTTATTTCTTATAGGATTTTATATTTCTCATGAAAATAGAATAATCTATAATGATTTTAATAAACTTTATAATAGAGTATATTATTTCATTTGAATATATAGCTTTCTTAATTGCATTTGAAATACAACTCTTTAAAATGTGTGTTTTGTTTGGCTGTATCTATAGAAATAAAGAAGTTCAACCTCACCTAAATTCTGTCAATTTATCACCAATGATTCTGATTAAATATTTTGATTTTCTGTTATTTTTTATAATAACCCTATGTGTAACTGAATAAGGATGGCTATCATCCTTTGCACAGGAATTTATAATCAACCAAGAGTGAGCAGATTAAATGAATCTGCTTTTGTATTGAATTTTGTTTTCATTGTTTAGAAACGAGGTGTACTTAAATATTGTCTATAACTGTCTTATGTTTCATGGTAAAAAACTCAGTGAAAAAGTAAATTTTATAACAAAAAAATTTCTGAATTACTTCAAATCATTTGAAGGATATTAACAATATCTTTTTAAAACAATCTTTTTTATGACAATATTTTCTTGAATTCCTAAATATAAAATACAAATAAGTTCTTTCTGGATCTAGTATTGCCCACATGCTTTAGTTATATGAATAATTTAATTCTTCCCAGTATCAAATATTGGTCAAATATATGTTTTTAAAAAGACTGTATATATAGATACTGTTTTTGGAGGACATTGGATTAAGCACATTTTGAAAGTATGTTTTCAACAAAAAATCTGTGGCAGCAAAAATAACTGTAACTTGACTGTTTCTAGCTTACTTCAAGCTAGAAATATTAATAAATATTAAGCAACATAAACTTTGTATAGATTTTTCCTCAAGTAAGATATTTCAAAATCAATGAATCTTGTAGATTACCTAAAGACTGTCATATCCTATATCATGGAGAGTTTAATTGAATTTGAAAAAGCACAAAAAGCAATTAAATTTGCTTTGTTCATATGATACTAAATGACCTGCAGAATGTTATACTGTTTAAAATTATCTTAGTACACTCAAATATAGAGATAACAGATATTTGCTAAACATCATTTAAAAATTCCTAATACTTCATAAGTTAATAAATGTCAGGAATTATTGATTAAAAATAGTTTCTACTATTTTTTTTAAATTTTCAAGATTTCAAAAGAAAAGCAGACCATTACTCATTAGAAGAAAAATAGTGTGTTTATGTGATACATAAACAAAGAAAATATATAACATTTTACTACATACATCTTTTAGAAGTAATTACTACAATTCACACACACCATTACATATATAATTCATATATTATTGTTATAGTTGTCCTGTCCAAATTTATATCAGCATAATCTTTATGAATAATTAACTTGTCTGCTTAATTTTAAAATATATTTTAGTTTAATTTCATTTAAATTTTATTTGTTTTACTTCTTTAGTATCATCTTCACGTACTTCATAATTTTGTATGCTGCATGATGTTTCATCCTCTACTTTATCAAAACAATTTTTTAATACAGTCTTTATTATGACTTATACATCATTTAAACATATAAATGAGAAATAGAATATTTTGTTATTTTTACATGGCTGTATACATAAGTAAATGCCACATATTGGGATATATAGAAACATCTAAATATCTGGCAGTATGTTGACAAAATATCTATGATGATAAATCAATTTGTCAAACTCTTTAGATACATGCTCATCATTTACACACAGTCTTTAGGCCTTTAGTTATGCCATAGACCCTCTAGAGTTTTTGTTTTATCTTGTTATGTTATAGGCGTGACTACTGAGGAACCCCTTTACTCTTCTGCAATTGTCATTTTCTACAGATAAAATGTTTATAAAATGTGGGTTGTAAAAAGAAAAATATTAAAGACTGTTTCCACATAATATCATAATTCTTTCTAACTATGTACATTTGTTCAAATAATCATCTAAATAAAAAACACACAAATTGAGTATTTTATTCTATTAACTAATTGTCAATAAAAATGGTCAATCCAAAAGCCTGTAGAGACAAAGAAACAAATCACAAATGACTAGCCTATTAGAATGCCACAAACAAAAGCAGTTTGTCCTTCTTAAGATACAGTGATTATTTTAGCTCTATAAACAATCTATTAGAATCTAGATTTGAATTTCTAAAATCATATTCATCCAGATAAAGATGTAAGAAAAAACTCCTTTTCACAAAAATATATATTTTCCTGTGAGTCCTCAAGAAAGATTTTAGGTTTGAAAGGGGAGATGTTCATGTTAGCTTAATTCTTTGGAGTCTCTAAAGGCAGGAAATAATAATGTTTTTATTTGATCAGAAATATTTTATTTCCAGAACTTCAATCCCATCTACATTCAAATGTAAACCAAGGAGGTGAAAAACAACAAAAAAGCAACCAAGAGTCAAGAGTCATGAATCCTCTTGGTATGGGCAAGGCTCCACACCTTTGTATCATTTCTCCCTCATATTCAGTATTAGACTTGGACTAGATACTTTTCAAAAATGTTTATGGTTTTATATGTTTAAACATAAAACTACTTTAAATCAGTTTTAAGTAAGTATTTACTTGTATTCAAGCATTTGTTCACCATGGAAAACTAGCAAGTCAATTTAGGGCAAAAACATGGGATGATACAAAAAACGGACCCAAGAAACCAAAGGAAAAGGCTAAATGGGCAAACCAGGAAGGCTTGAACTCCAAATAACTAAAATCACAAAAGAAGTTTACAAAGTTTCAATTTTAAAGAATACTTCATACATACTAATACAATTATTTATTTCCATGTCTTATTTAATACTAAACTTTTGAACCAGTAATGCAAAATTACAAATTTGTAAATAATAGTATTCATAATAAGAAAAACAGAAATCTTTTATCTAAGGAAAATAACAAAATTCTACATTGTACTAATATCAAGAACTTATCCCAAAGTTCTCAAAAATAGAACTTCTGAACTAATGAACACTGATCCCATAAAGATGCCATAAATAATACTCTATTACAAATTCTATCAGAATAGTAGTTCATGGCTCTAAACTTTAATAATTTTAGAAAGAGAAAGAAACTGACCAATAGCTTTTAAAATATGTATTTTTTCAAAATGAAAGAAACATACAACGAAAAACTTTTCAACTATGGATTTACAGGATGACCATATTTTATTGACAGAATTATTTGATAATGGTTTTAGAAAAGCAGACACCAAACAAATCAAGCAAACAATCAAGAAACAGAACCATAAAGGAATAAATTAAAACTAAATAAAGAAAAGCATGCTACAAAATCTATACACAAGATAAAATTTCCATTTACAAGAAATAAAATTGAAGTAAACATGCAAAAGACACACCAAGAAAAGTAGGATACATCTCTGGAGAAGGGAAATTAAACATGCAGAAAAATAAGAGTTTGAGTTTTGAGAGCAACAGGGTAGTTTGAGGCCCAATTTACCTTCACTGTCTGACATGGCATGTTGGAAGTCATCCATGATGAATGCTATGTCACGGTCATAGCCTCGAGTCCGTGATTCTTCCCTCATGTGTTGCTGAACTTCAGGCAATGAATGGCTCGATCCAAACTGATCCCTAGTGTCTGCAGATATTGGTGGCAGAGGTCCAGCTGCAGCCCTGGCCATTCCCATTGGCTGGCCAACGGGACTGAGTGGGCTTTCTTCTTCAGAATTCTGGGCCACAATTGGTATTCTTCCTCTACTTTGACTGATTGGCAAACTGGTCGGCTTAGTTCTGGCAGAGGATGATGCATGACTAAAGGAAACATCTAGAGCTTCGGCCTCTTGAGCTTTCAGTCTTAGGGAAGAGCTTGAAGAATCTCTTTTAATTGATAAATCAAGCCCATAGACAGAAGAAGGTCTGGAGGAAGGTCTGGACCTGCTGCCACTACTGTATGGCTTATCTGCTTCATCCTGTAGAGCTGACCGTATGGTATTTCCTAATGTGCCCAGTCCTGTGCCAAGAGAGGATCCCATAAATTTTTGTTGGTCTGTAATATTTTTTCTGAGGCCAAAAGTGATGTCATCTTGAAGAAGCCTTGCCCTGGAGGAAATGCCACCAATAGATGAAGTGCTAGAAGTCATATAGCTTGAATAATCAGGTTCGAGGTCTCTACTTTCTTGAATAGGTGAAAATTTTGACATTTTAGGGTCAATTAGTGATTTCTTATGCTTTGACTGCTTTTGATAAAGTATGGCTGCTGGCAGTTGTTTTGCTGCTTGTTTTTCAAGCGTGAGTCTACTGATGCTATACTTCTCGGATTTTGGAAAATGTCGATAGCCAGTATCAGCATGGTAATAATGAGAAAGACCAGCAAGGTGATCTAAGCTCTCTGTCCCTCTACGAAATTCCTGTTTAATCTGATGTTTCAGAAGTTTTAACTCATAAGGATCCTCCATTGGGTCTTCCTCTGCCTTCACATAACTATGCAATCTAGAGGAAGTCTGTAAAGGTGCTAGGAAATCTGTCACCTCTTGAGACCGGCGTGTTTCAGTAGTTCGAAGGAGACGGTCTGTTTTTGACAGATCCTTCTCATGAAGGCTAAATGCAGTACTTAATGCTGCTGTTCCTTTGGTGATCTCTCCGATGTCATCAATTAGTACATAATTTCGTGGAGTATGGTGATCAATATCTGCATAGAAAGAATCTGCAGATATGCTTGATATTGGACTGCTTGCCATGCTACTTCTTTCCTCCAAACCTATTCTCAAGTCTAAACTATTGTACTTACTACCAAGATGGGAAACAGCATATGTATTATCAGTAGAAACAGGTGCTATCATAAGGGGTTGGTTGCGAATTACTTCATAGTTCGAGGTTATCTTGGGCTCCAAATATAATGTAGTTTGCCGCGGCTTCTGTTGTATCACCATCATCTGTGAAGGTAACTGATAAGAAGGCTGTGGGGCTGGTGTAGGTTGAGCTTGAGGTGTGAAGGACATTGTTGCTACAGCTTGGAATGTTGGCTGAGTCTGATAAGGTGAAACTTGCTGATGGTACAAAGTTTGTTGCTGGAAATGAGACTGTTGGGTGTATGAGGTGGGTGCTTGGGTAGGAAGAGCGGGGGAAGAGTATTGGTATTGTGTGTAAGGACTTGTTGGAGGAACTAGTTGAGATTCTGTTTGGGTTTGTGGTGGTATAAACTGGCTGAATTCAGTTTGAGGAGCAGTTCTTGGTCGCTCAATGCCATGCTGACTTTCTATTCGGGTTGGTCTTGCGCTGCTCACTTCACTGTCAGACATGTAATCACGATCCTCAGCTACCCCCTGGAGGTAGGCTCGTTCCCTCTTTTCTCTCTCCTTTAATAATGCCTCTTTCCTCCTGTTAATTCCCATTTCCAGGTATCGTAGCTTGGCATCAATCTCCTTTTCTTCTTCATCAAGCTCTGCTTGTTTCTTTCTGAGCTTTGCAGATTCCCTTTCCACAAGATCAAGCTCTCGGTCTATGTCCTGGAGAATCTTGGCTCTTGCCATTGTGTTGGTTCTGCAGATCCTTCTCCTGGAAACCGTGCCCATTGTGCTGAATGTGGATTGAGTTCCTGTGGAAATCTCCTCGGGAGGCGGATTTGGCAGGGTTCTTTTAACTTTTTTCTGGGATCCAGAGGGTGTCATGGTTTGAGAACCTTTAGTCTATAATCAAGTAAACAAAATATAGTAGTTTATTACAAAGGAAAAAAAAAAAAAACAAATCAGCCTCCATGATTTACATTTAATAAAAATGTTTTCGTGTATGATTTTGCTATCACAGCACGATAAGATATATACATAAAATTTCAAGTACTGGCTATAAATATAATTAACTGAAAAATAAATTTTTAATAAATTGGTTATAACTCCCATAACATTAGCAGCTATAAGAACTCATTTTTCATCTAAATTAATATACATAAGATTATTTACTGAATCTATTCTCAGAGTATTTCTGTTAACCATCAAAAATTTAACTTACACTTGCTGAAGATGTTCACTTACCATGTTAAATCTTATATTGCACCCATCTTCTCATTCCTACTTTTACCTTCTGGAGCAGCTGTCATTCCTATTTTTAAAATTACATCCTCAATTATTTAATGTCTTTTTTTCCCCCTAAAAAAGGGATAATCTGAACTAATTTTCTATTTAATATTTCAAGATTTTCATGACTATTTGGATCTTATGTTTCTTTGACTTTATTATCTTTCAGTGCATTTAGTTTCTTTTTAATGCTATAGCTACTTCCATGTTAAGCAAAAAGAACTGACCAATAGAAATCCATTGGAAACTTTTTAAAACTCAGATAAAAGTATAAAGTTAGTGAGTTTTCAGATATTTTCCATTTCATTTGGTTAATTTGTCATAAACTTGCTTTCTAAGAATTACAGATTTTGAGAATCATACAATTTTAGAATATCAAAAGACAGACTATTTTGAGCACTTATAGTCAAACTGATGTACTCAAAGTTACCTAAGTATTCAGTGGCACATTCACAGCTAGATCTCAGGTCTTCTGCTTTCTAGTTGCATATTCTTTACGAGATGCTTTCTTTTTATTGTAATACAAATAGAGTAATTCTCCAACTTTCCCCCAGTCACCAAGTATTGAGGACAGAAAAGTAATAGAAAAAATAAGAGTCTATAAATGTTGGGCCTGAAAATTGTGCCTTATTAATTAGATAACATTTTTCCAAGATTCTATACTTTCATTGCCTTTTTATTATTTTCAAATTCATTTCCTTGATAGTTTTTGTCTGTTTTCTGTTATCATATTTCTGTTCCCTTTATGTAACCCCACTAGTTGTTTCCTTAATAGACATCATAATATGAAACAAAATCCTAAAGGTTTATTAAAGTTTACTTGTTTCTAAAATTTAAAATATTTGAATGGAAATGAATAAATGTTATAAATCTTTGAAATAAGGTATAGTGATTTTGGTGCAGTAGTTTGTTTTTCCTCATAGAGAAATACCAAGTTTAGAATAGAATAAAATATAGGATATGACCTATATAGAATATAATCTATATTTCATTCTAATTTGTAGGATACAATCTATATAGAATATGACCTATATTTTATTCTCTATTAATATTATATTTATTCTATATCTATTATATATTAATGTTTTCTAAACATCAGAATAAAATATAGGTCATATGCTATATAGATCATATTCGATAAATTAGAATAAAATACAGGACATATTCTGTATAGGTCATATCCTATATTTTGTTCCAATGTTTGGTCACTACCAGAAATTTTAAATATAACCACTGATAACATTTTCATAATCCAAAGAACTTAATAATGGTGGAAAATTCAAGTCCCAAAGAAGCCCAGCTTATTTGAACTTGGAAGTCACTTCTTTTCAAAATGCACATTACAAACAGTTATATATTGTACATATATGCAAACTAGGCTCATACTGCTTGTGTTGATGTGAGAAAAAAGTGAACAAATACCGACCAATCACTATACTTGTCATATGCTCTTATGTGTTGATGGGTACAGCAAACCACTATGAAACATGTATACCTAAATAACAAACCTTCATGTTCAAACCAGAAATTAAAGTATAATTTTAGAAAAGAGAGAAAAAAATTGGTCATCTCAGGGAAGTTCTACTGGGAATGAAAATGGAGGATTACTTGACTATTGCAGAGGCCATAACCCAAAAGCCTGCAGGGGTCAGAAGGTAATGGAGTGGATGTGTTGACCTGAGAATTTAAGTTACATCTGTCAATACTGGCTCCAGAATATTGCTGCCATGAAGAAATAGCGACCCAGTGTGGTGAGATCTCTTTCACCCAAGAGAAGTAGAAAATCCATATTTTAAAATTTTGGTGTCTATTTTAAATAGCTTTAAAACATTGTTCAGCCCAAAGAAACCAAGGCTTTTAGTTGCATTGACAGTTTGATATAAATCTCTCTTCTAAAGAAGATTGGATGCCCACTGAGAAACCTTTAGAGAGTCAAACATCATTAATGGCTAGCTGGGAGAAAGCCATACGTTTTAAACAATGAAGGAGGATGTGCGAAGAGTATGATAGCCCTAAAGAAAAACTTCAGTCCTTTATTAGAGTTTTCTTTCATCTTTTGGTTAAATCTTATATACGATCATTCATGAATTTTCCTCTACAGAATAAATATTCTTTTATATCATCCCTAAAATACATAACTATCCAATTCACTTAGACAGATATTTATTAAGTGTCTCCTCTCTTCAAAGCACTTTGCTAGGCACACTTATGCAAAGAGGATCCAAACTATAGAATCATTAAATCCCCACAGATTTAAATTTAACCATGTGTATGTGGAGGGTGTGTACTATGGTTTAGGACTGGTTAGTATCACGTAAGAGGGCAGACATCAATATAATAGAGAATTTGAAGTAATGTCTTACCAACTTAGAATTCAAAAAGAACTGACTTTGACAATGACAATAAAAACTTCTCAACTAAGTATTTAATTCTAATTTAGAAACTTCTCCACTAGGCATTTCATTCTAATTAAATGAACATAACATAAGAGTTCAGAACTTCAAATATAGAGATAAAAGCAATACAATATAATTTATTTTAAAAATATCAAAAATTGCATAAAGAAAGTTTATTATAATTAAAGATAATGTAGCTGCAAGCCATGATTAAAGATGACAAGATAGCCTAGAAGAAAATTTTGTTTTTTACTATAGTTTTCTCTGTTGACCAGCTCTTAAAAGTTGTTTTCAGATAGACCTGGTGCCTTTAATCTGGAAAAAAAAATTGTACTAAATATACTAGATATATAAATTTAACATATTTAAAATGCTGTGAAAATAGACAAAGAGAAGGGAACAAAAAGTATTAAAATGGAATGAAGGTTTAAGAATGACTGGAAAAAACTCACTAAATATAGATTGTAACACCAAGGAGGTAATCAGGATAACAAGCAAATAACCTTCTGGATAAGGTTAAAGAACATTTTCTTTAGGAAAGTTAATTCACATAATGCAACTTATACCATTTATATTTGGCAAAGGGAAGGAACTTTTGCTTGTTTTGAAATGTCAGGAATATTAATGAAAACAATAAGTAAAGTACATGACACATTATTTTAGGTGACTTAAATATATGTATATGCCTTTATCTCATTGTCAGAATTCTCTGAGTTCAACATGAGGATGAGAAAGGAAGGATCAATTTTTTAAAAAATATTTAAAAAGCTAAAAATATATACAGGCTATTGTTTAAAGTCCTAGATGCTAGACCAAAATTATTCATGCATTATTATATATAATCAATACAGAAACATTCAATTTATTAATGTATTCAAATAAGTATGATTCTGAAATGCATTGCTGTAGATGCTAAAGGCATAGATACAAGAGACACTAGATGGAAGAAATCTACGCTTTGCCCACAAATATTTATGAATATTTTTGGGAAATTATTATGAATATTTTTTGGGAAATTGTTGTTTGAAGAAACCACCTCACCATACTGCTCAAAGCAATGTATAGACTCAATGCTATTTCTATTAAACTACCAACAACATTTTCCAGAGAATTAGAAAAAACCATTCTAAAATTCATATGGAACCAAACTATAGCCCCAAATCGCTAAAGAAATCCTAAGAAAAAAAAAAAAAGCTAGAGGCATTATACTATCCAACTTCAAACTATAAGGCTGTAATATACAAAGCTATAGTAAACAAAACAGCATGGAACTGGTACAAAAACAGACACATATACCAATGGAACAGAATATAGAACCCAGAAATAAAGTTGCACACCTACAACCATCTGATCTTCAACAAAGTTGACAATAACTAGCAAAGGAAAAATGATTCCTCACTCAATAAATGGTGATAGGATAATTGGATAGCCATATGCAGAAGACCGAAACTAGACACTTTACTTACACCACATACAGAAATCAACTCAAGATGGACTGAAAACTTAAATGTAAAACCTAAAACTATAAAAACTCTGAAAGAAAATTTAGAAAATACCATTCTGAATATAGGACTTGGCAAAGATTTCATGATGAAGACTGAAAGCAACTGCAGTAAGAACAAAAGTGGACAAGTGGGACCTAATTGAAGAGCTTTCTGCACAGCAAAAGAAACTATCAACAGAGTGATCATTCTCAGCAAACTCACACAAGAACAGAAAATCAAATACCATATGTTCTCACTCATAGGCGGGTGTTGAACAATGAGAACACATGGACACAGGGAGGGGAGCACTATACACTGGGGTCTGTTGGTAGGAAATAGGGAAGGGACAGTGGTGGGTAGGGAGTTGGGGAGAGACAGCATGGGGAGAAATGCCGTATATAGGTGAAGGGGAGGAAGGCAGCAAATCACACTGCCACGTGTGTACCTATGCAACTATCTTGCATGTTCTTCACATGTACCCCAAAACCTAAAATGCAATAAAAATAAATAAATATAAAAAAATAAAATCTATAAAACTGGAGAAAATATCTGCATGCTATACATCTGACAAAGGTCTATTATTCAGAACCTATAAGGCACTTAACAAAAACCAAACAATCTTGTTAAAAAATGGGTAAAGGTCATGACAACATTTCTCAAAAGAAGACATAAATATGGTTAACAAGCATATGAAAAAATGCTTAATATCACCAATCATTAGGGGAATACAGATCAAAACCATAATGAGATACCATCCTATACCAGTCAGAATAGCTATTATTAAAAAGTAAACAGTCCTGGTAGAAGCGTAAATTAGTTCAGCCACTATGGAAAGTAGTTTGGAGATTTCTCGAAGAACTTAAAACAAAGCTACCATTTGACCTATCAATCACATAGCTGGGTATATACTCAAAAGAATATACATCATTTTACAATAAAGACACACATATGTATATTCATCACAGCACAATTCATGACAGCAAAGATATAGAATCAAGCTAGATGTTTGTCAACGGTGGACAAGAAAAAAAAATTTATATATATACACACACACCATAAAATACTATTCAGCTGTAACAATGAATGATATTACATCCTTTGTAGCAACATGAATGGAGCTGAAGCCCATTATTCTAAGTGAATACAGAAACAGAAAAATCAAACACTCCATGTTGCCACCTCTATGTGGGATCTAAACATTGAGTATACATGGATACAAAGAAGGGAACAACAGACACTGGGGTCTACTTGAGGGTGGAGAGTGGGAGAAGAGTAATGATTGAAAAACTATCTATCAGGTACTATGCTTGTTACTTAGGTGATGAAATAATCTGTACTCCAAACCCCCATGACATGCAATTTACCTATGTAATAAACCTGCACATGTACCCTCTGAACCAAAAATAAAAGTTGGAAAGAAAAAAAGGAACTACCTCTGTCTTTTGCTAAATAGTTCTCAGTGTCAACATCAAAGATATACTTCTAAACCATTCTAAAACCACTGTACTGCTAGAGAGTCATAGCAATATACGTTTCATTTCATAAGGCTAGAAAGCCATATCTGCCGTCAGAAATAAATGCTCATTATGATAATATCTTGGATTTTTAGGTTTGTTCTCTCAACTAAGCAGAAAATATTTGTATGCAGGCAGAGATGCGGATACTTTTTCAAACAGCATAATTTCACACAAAGTTTCCAATAAACAAGATATTTTGATACATAACTCCCCAACAGGTTTTCCATATAACATGGCATAAGGTGAGTTAGAAGAGTACGTAATTATGTATATGTGTTGGGACCTGGATAAGAGGGAATGATGGATTAAAACATAACAGGAAGCTTGGTTCTTAAAGAACAATGATATTTAAACAGGAGAATGTATTCTAAGTGGAGGGAAAATAAGAAACAAATGTTTGAAAAATATAAAGGATAATCTGGTTTCATTTAGGGCCAGTGATGCTTTAATTTCTGTGAGATTGAAACACATCCACAGAATGCTGTATGCCAACAGAGAGAGGAAAAATAGAAAAGCAAATAAAATATACAGAAACAAAAAACATAACAAAAGGTTGAAAGCTAACTCTACATTAAAATCTTTTATTCATTTTCTTCTTTTACGGATGAAACAAGCAGTACTAGTTACTACATACCAGTCAAATTAAGTCCAGTACCATGTGAAATAGCAGGGCAAACCATCAAACTGTAAATATGCATTCATTGGTAATGATTTCTAATGCAGTGTGCTAGGTAGCAATCAATGTGTCTGCATCAAAGAGAAAATTGTGACAGCTCAATTTAATTTTCTTTAATTATAATATGGAACTCCATTGCTTCTAACCAACAGATATAATCTTGAGCAGAACATTTAATATTTTCCCATGACAGCCATCAACATAGTTTTGGCTGTAAGGATGGGAAGTAGTAATATAATTTGTAGGGATTCACATATCAACCATAGTTGTTTATGGTCCAGCATCAGTATAGGTAATAAACCTTTCTTGCCCTTGACAGTAATGACATTTTGGACCAGACAATTCTATATTGTTAGATGTTTAGTTGTATCTCTGGCCTCTAGCCACTAGATATCATCGGTATACGATGTCAATAAAAAATGTCACTGTGCATTGGCAAATGTCTCCTAGAAGGAAAAATAGTCCCTTGCTGAGAGACACTAATGCATGGGATATACTAGATAATGTCCTCAGGCAGATAATCCTGATTGATTGTTAATGAATATACTTATTGATGGTAAGAATCCTACTATTTGTTTATTATAGCACCTTACTCTGAATGGGAAAAGGCAGATTTCCTAGGCTAACTAGAAATTAGTGCCTTGAAAAGAGAACTGGGTGGAATAAAGGGTAAATAAAAAAGATAAATTCTAGGTTATGATAATAACTGGAGAAAATTAATAAGGATTGAATGTACTTGATCATTTTGCCTTGTTATAAATTTTTAGGAACCAAAAATTAATCCCTTTATCGTATAGAAAAATTCTTAACTATTAAATTAACATGAACTAATATTCAAAAAATTTCAACTAGCTATTTTAATAATATAGTTTTATTAGAACACAGGAAGAAAAAAACAGGTGCCTACAATTACAACAATGAGCATACTCAGTGAAGAAGATGAACCCGTCTAACCTAACTCCATAAAAATCTTGAAAAATTGTCCACAACTGCAGTAACTATGGAAACGTTTGAGTGTAAGGAATTGCCAGTCTCACTGAAAAATTATGTAAGTACTAGTAGGTTGTTAAAAGTTGTCTGTTATTCTAAGTTTATAAGAGGGATCAATTACATAATTAAAAAGAGATTAAAATGTTACAAAAAATAATTACTTAGTTTGAGAAATATAATACCAGAATCCCTAAAGGGGATCAGGTGGATAGCTAAGCTTAATTTTAAAATTCAAGAAACTCCTGTTCTCTTAAAAATAACTTAAGGGAAAAAGCTAAAAAATCTGATACCTCAGAAAAAGTTAAAAAATAGATGGAAGCATTTTTAATGAACAAGTGACATTTACATACTGGTCACTGTACTAAATACTGAGATTAAAATAATGAATAAGATGCAGACTCCTCCCTCTAATTGTACAATAAATTATAAAGAAGCTGAGAATAGAAATTGCTCTCAGTGTCATTTGTTTCAATTTACTTGAACTCTCCTCATCCAGGAACTGCATTAACTTTGAATACAAGAAGAGTAAGCCTTTTCTTTACCTTGATAAGAAGAATATTACTTATACATACTATAATCTTCTCTGACTTTATATTCTTCTGCTCTGCTCCTGGCCATTCATTCTTTTTATAGTGTAAAAATCATCTAAAAAGAGCTATGTATGCCTTTTAAGCATTAGGAAGGGAACTGCAATATGCAGGGTATTTTTTTTTCCTCTCCAAACAAGAGAGGTCTTTAAAATATAATTATATATATACATTTATATATTTTAAAGATTAGATATTAGTAAAATGTTTATTCCTTTACTTAACTATATATAGATATGTATATACATGCATGTATATACATTTGTGTATATATACATGTATATATATATATACTTAACTATATATATATATAGTTAAGTAAAGGAATAAACAGATTCCTATGACTTCAGGAATTTAGGCTGGGAGAGGATGATGAAGCTGTAAGGCAGGTATATAGCTACAAATTAAGAAATATCCCTTTACGCATCCTTCCTTTTAAATAGACTGGAGGCAGAGTTTCACCCTCTGAAATGTCAATGAAAACAGAAATATACCTTCTGGGGGGTCTCCATCTGCACCCCAACAGCAGAAGCTTCCTGTTTTTAGATAAAATAACAGTTAAATACAGAAATATGCAGGAGTCTATCTTATGCACAATACCATTAGTAATGTGTTACCAAAATAGACCCATTATTAATCACCATCCCTCTATCCTTTGCTTCTCTCCTCTTTGGAGATAAAACATACATATGTAGTGCAAAAGCTCAAGAATTTTGTGGCTTTAAAAAATTATTTATTTATATATTTATTTTATTATACTTTTAAGTTCTCGGATACATGCGCAGACCATGCAGGTTTGTTACAAAGGTATACACATGCCATGGTGGTGGTTTGCCTTGCTCCGTTGCCCTGGCTGAAGTGCAGTGGTGTGATCATGGCTCACCACACCCTTGACCCAAACTCAAGCGATCCTCCAACTTCAGCCTCTAAGGTACCTGGGACTCCAGGTGTGGACCACCATGCCTGGCTAACTTTTATTTTTATTTTTGTAGAGACAGGGTCTCACTATGTTGCGCTAGCTGGTCTTAAACTCCTAGGCTCAAGAGATCTTCCCCCCTTGGCCTTCCAAATTGTTGGGATTACAGGTGTGAGCCACCACGCCTGGCCTATTGCTTCAAGACATACAAAAACAGGAAAGATAACAGAGGAGTGACCTGTGAATAAGGAAATTCTAAATGATACGATTCGTGAAAAAGTGCTTTCAACATCAAAAAAATGTTTAAAATCCATTAGCATTGCAATAGAGCACAGTGTCTTGTATATAGAAAACAAAGCCATCAAATTTCTTCAACTAGAGTATTGGGAAATAATTTTATAATTGTTTCTGTGAATTGAAGCAATAGATAAGTAGTAGTATCATCACCATGGGACTATGTTTGAGTTATTTAAAAATTGTAGACACCTCTACTCATAAGCAGTCGTGAATCTTTACTGCCATGAAACAGAATTTACTATTTGTGAATACAATTGAAATTTTCTTTAAAAAAGTAGTTTTTCTCTTAATTGTAGAATTGTAGTGGCAAAAAAGGTGAGACACTAACTTACAGGACCCTATTAATAATAAAATAGAAGCAAAAGTAATAGAACATATTTAAAAGTTGTACATATATAAGCAATTTATCAAAGTCCAGTTAAATAGACAAAATGTTTTTAAATTAATCTTGTGAAAACAGCATTCAGAGTTTCATCAGACATCTCTAAGTTTTTCCTTAATGCACCTCTCATCCCAGTTTGTTTTGTTTTCTTGCTTAAAGTCATTGCTCTTGGGCTGAGCAGTCAAGTAGAAAACTAGTTTCCACTTCAGTGGACAGAAGCATTAGAGACACCAGTCTGTGTGACATTTATTGCATTATATTTTCTGGAACATCGCCAAGAGATTAATTTCTTTTCTTTCCTAAATCTGTGTAAAATATTTTGGTAGGCCCTTTCAAAAGTTTTTTAAGGTGAGCATTTTTTGACGTATCTATGTATGTGTACGTTTTTCTCTCTCTTTCCTTCCCTTCCTTCTGCTTCCTTCCTTCCTATTAAATTGGATGGCGTAATACAACAAAGGGAACAAAAAATATTCTGTTCATATGATTCCTGAATATAGTTCTGCTTAACAGACAAAATATTTAGGTTTCTTTTTTTTTCCCCTTTCTTTTCTCCTGACTGGAAACTACCCTATTCAACTATCACACACACAGAGAGTTCAAGAGGAGCATTCATACTCAGTAACAATAGAGTGCTTTAGTGAAAGATGAATTCCTTCAGATACTCAATTTTGTCAAATGGCAGATCCAGTACCATAAGAAAATTAGGACCAATTGTACACTGCCCTTTGGGTTTTTATCTATAACTTTTAATATTTATATAATTAGCATAGGTTTAAACTAGTTATCACATATATGACCCTTGGTTAATTCTTTTGCTTTCACGATATAACCACTATTTTTAAAATTAATCTGTTAATTATTGTTTTATGTGTGAATCAGAGGTTCTTGCTCTTTCCTGGAACAATCCATTTATGCATTCATGCTTTTGAATTTTCAGTGTGGAGCTTTGTAATTTCATAACTGAAAATGAAAATAGCTTTCTAGAGAGTGCCCTTACTCTTGGCCATCTCTGAGAGACCACAATCAGCGTATCAATTCTTTTTCTTTTTCTCCAAGTTTTTCTACTGATGATGATATGGCAGCCAAATGGTTTTGCCAGAATTTCAAGAATCTAGTAAAAACTCACCAACCCATCTTGTTTATTCTTTCTTCTCATGATGGTCTTTTAAATCTCACTTTAGTAAAATTGCTTGTAATCTCACTGCTTATTCATTCTTGCACTGCATCTTTATACAAACTAATTAATATTTTTTTACTAGGCACTTATACTGCATTCCCTATATAAATATATATTTTCAATATATTCAGTTGTAAGCATTTTACACCTGCTTTCAAGTGCTACTATAATTTTAGCTAGGATACACAGACTAAGGTTCAAAGCAATGCCATAGTTCATTTGCTTTTAGCTTTAAAAATGGGAGCGGTGATCTGAATTTACTTTTCAATCCTAAAAATCATTAATGAAACTTGAGTCTAATTTAACTAAAATTTATTTATTCATTTATCTATGTGTGTGAAAACAGTCCTCATATGCATGGGCTAGTTATTTCAGTTAGTGTAACACCATTTCTTTGTGGGTGAGTAGAGGAAAGCCATGCTAACTAATTTAAGAATACATAAAATTTATAATTGAGAATAGCATTATTGAATCATATATATAGGTTTCCAATTTTTCTTTTAATTGATGTCCCATAGTATTGTCATTAGCATAGACTAGGCATTCAAGGGTTTGCTATATGTACTTAAAGTAAATGTTGACATAAAAGAATAATATCCTCGCATCTGAAGTCACTAACAAAAGGAAACACATTTCTAAAGGGTTAATGTAACAAATGAAATGAATTCTATTTTTGTCAGTAATTTAGGTCAATTTATAGATAATCTTTTATTTATTTATATAAGTGTCCATTCACTTCAGGTTTATGAAGTACTAGCAAAACTATACAGGTCTGCTAAGAAACTGCACAGAGAAAGAAAAAACTAATAAAAATAAATGAAAATAGTTAAAATGATGCAATAAAAACAATTGACACATAAAAGAGATTTTTTTTTTTTTTTTGAATCAGAGTCTTGCTCTGTCACCCAGACTGGAGTGCAGTGGTGCAACCTCCACTTCTCAGGTTCAAGCAATTCTCCTGCCTCAGCCTCCCAAGTAGCTGGGATTACAGGTGCTTGCCACCACATTTGGTTAATTTTTTTGTGTGTTTAGTAGAAATGGGGTTTCACCATTTTGGCCAGCCTGGTCTCAAACTCCTGACCTCAGGTAATCCACCTGCCTCAGCCTCCCAAAGTGTTGGGATTACAGGCGTGAGTCATCGTGTCTGGCCTGAAAGAGAAACATTTTAAATGTGGATATAAGAACAAAAGTAAGATAATTCTGAAATGGAGCAATCGAAAAGCTCTGGGAAGAACAGGCAGTACAATCAAGATGTAATTGCTCATCCATGCCACATACTATACAGGTGTCATAAAAGAGGCAGATTTAGACCAGCCTTTGGCTTATCATTTAGAAAGCCACGGGTAATTCTGAGTAAAGTGGTTCCTGCAGAACAATTATACTAGGATGAAGAATAAATGATAAGAGAGAAGGTAAAACCAGAGAGGATGAATTCTTTACAGCTTGCTAACTGAGATACAAGGTAGTTGCCTGAAGGTGAGACTTCTGAAAAAGAATAGTTTTTAGGGAAAAGAGGCATAGTAAGATACAGTCTCAGGGTCAAAAGCAAGAAAGTGAAGTACCTGAGGATATGAAAAAGAGAAGAGAAAGCTGATAAGGCCTTTATATAATGATATTATTTAACCAAAGATAATACATTATTTCAACAGTAATAACTAAAAGATTAAGATTTAAAATATATCAAAGCTTACCATGTAGTGATCATAGCAGCTTCATAAATAGTATCTTATCAATCTCCAGTACAACCTTATTAGAGAGGACCTTTTATTTATTCCAAGTTTCAGATACTGATAACCTTAGTGACGGTATTTAACTTAGCCAAGCTTGCATCACGCATAAGTGGCAGAGCTGGTACTTAATTCATGTTTGCCTGATGCTGTTGCTCAAATTTAAGTACAATGTGATTTATTTAAGGCTCAAATTAAAAAAAAAATCTACAGTGCAAATATCTACATTAGTATACATGATAAATAATGAACAGGTGTTGAGAAAATGCATTCTTATCTGATACATAAAATCAATGCTACATTTAAAGGTTTGGAGGAAGTAGCCATACCTATGAGAAAAAAGTAAACAAACTTATCAATATAAACTTATTTTTAACTTCCTTGATACACTCATATGGTATTTTTCAAGTCATCAGTCCTTGTTCTCTAAATATATATTTCCTAAATTTCTAAAAAATATGTTAAAATCTACTATTACTTTATAAAATGAGCTGGAATTATTGTGCAGTCTAATATTTAAAAATTTAGGATTAGCAAATTCTATTTTATTACTTCAACTATTTAGGATTAGTGAATTCTAACTGTCCTTCTGTCCATCCATCTGACAAATATTTACTAATTCTGTATTTGGTACCATGTTCTGGGCTAGGCCATTGTGACATAAAGATGAATGACCTTGGTATTGCTTCTACCTTCAAGCAGTTTTCAGAGCTTAGAAAACATATAGAGATGTTTTGCTAGGAACTTTAATTTAACATGATAAATGTTATAATAAAAGTTTCTATCTGGATCTTAGAGAATGCAGAAGAAGGACTGTGAATCTCATGTTGAGCTGAAGCATATAAGGCATCCAAGAGACAACTTGCATGGTAGCTCTAAAGACTAAGAGGGAAACCACAAGGGCTGTAGGGAAGGGATTTCCTGGTGGAAGGACACATGGGCAAAGAAATGGAAACACAAGTACACATATATCTCAGGACCTACCATGTCTAATGCACAGTGTAGAAGCCCGTATGGAGGGAGGAACAGTAGCAGGAGGTGAAAATAGAGTGACATATCAGACCATGTAGGGCCTTGAATGTCATGCAAATTTTAGACTATATCAAATAAGCAAGAGGTTACTGCAGATTTGAAGTTTAGAAATGACAACATAATATGTTTATTAGAAGACATATTTGGCAGAATTACACTAACGGTACAAAATTTACTAAAAATTTTGAGTAATGTCAAATCATCCAAGAGGTAAATGTTAGCATAACACAAAAGCACTCAATTCATTTCTACAAAATCAGAAACTAATGTTCAAATAGGTTATAATAGAATACATAAACTCTGATTTCTTTGATAGATAATTTCTCACCTGAAAAATTAGAACCCTGGTCTCTGACTCCCTATGTAATTTGTTTTTCAAATACACCCAGATAGTATCTTTTTGAAACTATAGTTACTAGGTTATGTGCTCTTTATCTCATGATACTTAAAGTCAAAGAATGTTTCATTAATCTTTTGGCTCCTCTGGGATACCATTAATGGTATGTGATGGGTCTAGAAAGGTAGGAAGGTCCCTGCAAGCCATACTGATAACATAGATTCAACATAATTTCTATGGCAAGCCATTGAACAAGAATGAATGGGCCAATAAATTTACATATGAAAAGTTATACCTGGCTGAACTACAGAATGCACAGGATGGGTACAGAAATAAACGAAATCAAATTAAGAGCCTTTTAATGGTCCAGGAGAAAAAGACTGATGCACTTTTGAAAAGAGAGTAGGATCGGGAAAATTAGAGCTAAGACATATAAAAGAATAAAAAGTTCAGAATTGGTTCTCATCGTTTTACTTACATTAACTCATTTCAAAATATAGTAACCATATAAAGCCGGTACTGTTGTTATCCCCAATTTGTAAATGAGGAAATTTAGGAAGAGCAATTAAGTAACTTCAAGTTTGCACTGCATGGCATATAAGAACTGAAGGAAGGAAATAAAGAGATTTAAAGAGAAACATTTCTGTAATCATGCTCTTCAGTACAGCATTTTAGGTGACAGATTGTGTAATTATCAAATACATGCTAAGTTATAACAAATCACCTCAAAATTTAGTGGCTTTAAACAAGAATGTTTACATTTTCTGTGGGTCAGTAATCCAGGAAATGGCTTAGCTGTGACCTCCTGCTCATGGTTTCTCACAAGCTTGCAAGCAAGCTGCCACTGAAGGTATCATCTGAAGTCTTGACTGGGGAAGACTCTAAGTTTACTCACTTGGTTGTCGGCAGGATTTGGACACTGGAGGGCTGCTGGACTGGAGCCTTCAGTTCCCTATTAGCCTCCCTTACTTTCTATGTGGGCCTTTGTGGAGCAACTCAGAATATAGGGGCTTATTAAAGCATGCAAGTAACATGGCCAGAAAGACAGTATATGGCTCTCTGAACTTTCAGTTAATATTTCCACTTGTGAGTCTTCTTATTTAAATCCAGGAGAAATGTAGATAAGAAAGAGGTAGCTGTTTGGATTCATTCAGGGTAAAATTTTTGCCAGGGCTGTGAGATATATTAGAGTAACAGCAAAAGGTTTGTTGTGGTAAATCTGAACCTTGGATCATCAAAGTGGCAGATACAGGATGGTTGACAAACACAAAGTAGAGCTTTCAATGGAATAGAATAAGAATGAACTTGAAAAACAAATACAAGGGAGGTACTTTAGCGAGCAAGTTCTGAGAAAGAAGGTTTACATGTTAGTGCCATCTATGATTTATAAGTTAAATAATTTTCAGGTAATTTCAGAGGACAATTATGAGAATGGATGAACAGCATGAAGGAGAAGTCATGATTACGGCAGACAAAGTTCAAGGTGAAGAAACAGAAAAACTGGGTGTGAGATCATCATCCTCACAGATGCTGAAGTCCCAGATCTGGCAGGACTTCTGATGACTTTTATTACACAAAGGTGGAGTCACATGACAAGTATGCCTGTAGATGAAACACGCTAGCTTGCATTGTTAATGCAAATATATTCTTGGAGAGAAAAAACAAACATCTTGGGTTCTTTATGTTTTCTTTTATATTTCATTTTTTAAAAACAAGTTTTTTGGGGTAATTTGTTACCCAGTAATAGAAGACTAATATGCTCATTGGCCTTTTCCATCTTATTGAACATATATATATTTATCTGTTTGTCTTGAATATCATTTGGTCTCGTATTCTTTTTTTGACAGACAGTCCATTTATTCTGACAAGTTATCTCTGAAGAGATAGTTAATTCAGCCACTCTCCACTATTTTGTTTCACCTTACTTTTCTAGGTTATTTTCTGTTGCAAAGCCCTGATTCAAGACCCAGAAGTGACTCACTCTAGAGTCAGCAGGATTCATCTCTGAATTACTGCCTCAGTCTCCTTTCCTGGCTGACAGTTCCTAACAGGTTAGATTGGACTAGTTCTTGAGCTGCTTCCAAGAAATGAGAATAATTTATTAGGTTGTTAATTAAACAGCAAAGAAACAATTCCTTTTTGCAATAGTACTTCAGGATTTTAGCTGAAACCTTAGCACTTCTGCCTTTTGAAGTATACCCTGAGGTTTTCCATTTTCTGGAAGTTCAGGTGTTTTTAAGTGAAAATTATTTTAAGTGTTCTTTGTACTGGCTACTTTCAGAGAGAATAAGATTTGGAGAGAACAGCTTGCTGTGGAAAAAATGTAATTTTTAGGTCTTCCTATTTCCTGAATAGTCTTCAGACCTCACAGCTTCACCCTTACATACATGGCTAAATCAACAAATGCAGGGCTCACTGGCATTAATTGGTCCAATCCAGATTCGTTTTTTGGTATATTCTGATATATAAGAAATGAGGAAATGCTCCAGATAAGGCTACAAAACTGTGATATATTTTCAAAGCTGACATTTAACATTTATGCTTTTAAATATACACAAATACAAATACATAATGACTTACACTTGGAGATAACATAAGAAGAATAAATTTTGAGGCCCTGTGTCAAAATAAGGCCAATGCCAAATGGTCTCCCTTGATCTTTCGGTGATTTTTCTGTCTGTGCAAGTGAATTTTCCCTCAGAAAGGTTGAAAATCAGATTCCTCTCAAGAATATGTAAACTTTAATAGAGTGCCTTAAGATTGCTCAAATAAATGAATCTCTAATGATAGAATGTCATATGATGGATTAATACTTGATGGGCTTGGTCTAGCACCCCACTGAAATCATGACATATGTTCACCTCACTTGCCAATTAAGGGTGTGACATTTAATTTTTTGAAGTTAGCTATTACTTTGAGTTGTCTTTGCATATGAGATAATATTAAAATATAACTTTTATAAACTACCATTATGAAAGATTTTTATGGACAGAATTGTTCAGAATGTTCTTATACAGAAGTGACCAGTTTACGATAGACATGTAAAGCCATCAAGACATTCCCTGTGACTCTCATAGGTAGTTAATGATTTCCATTTCTTTAGTTGTGGCTATGTTTCTTGAAATCCTGGGAAAAGGATCAAGGCAAATGATTCACATTCAGCACGATAATATTCTAAATAAAGCTAATTTTTATTTTATACCTAAATTTCATTTTATACCTCTAATAATCTAAATATTTATTTGTGTAGATCAGCAATCAACATGTCATGATGACAATTGTAACATAAATTTTATTAAGTGGTAATATATAACTTTAGTCTAACAATGTTTATTTTAACTTAAGATGAAAACATATAATAATTGCTTTCTTAAATTTATGACTGCTTAACAGCTATGTGTTCTAACATGAAACTGCAGTGTTGAGATTTCATCTAGCTTTACAGTTCTACAGTATGGTGGTGTCAAAACTTCAGAAAATTTCAGAGTATATTTAGGAAAAAAAATTATAGTATGTTACCAACAAAGTCAAAATCTCTAGATTTATATTAATCTATGTCCACCAGTAGTTGCTCTAAGAGAAATAGAAGATATATTTCTAAACATAAACAACAATTATTTTCAATTGGTAAAATACATGTTCATATAATAGCACTTATATAAAAACACTCCTAGTTTGTAGTAAGCACACAATAACTGGTAGATATTATGATAAATGGCTAATTGCTATAATACACATTTCTTAATAACAAAAGGCATAATTCTCTAATAGTATCAATCAAAATTCCTTTTGATTAGAAAGTCTGTAACATTTTAACATGCATATTATATTACCAAATACGCCTATGAGAAGTCAATGAAAATTATAATTTTTTCATGTAAGGGTTCAGAAACTCACAAGCTAAATGCCTTTCATAAAATTAATGACAATCCTTGGACTTCACCATCTAATCTAATAACTTTTTATTAAAAATGTAGGCAAGACCATACATAGGATGACCAGGAAGCAAGCAGCTTGGTATACTAAAAAAAAATTAGAATTTGTACTCAGACAGATAAATTTAATTATGTCTTTGCAATTAACTGTTCACGATAGCCTTCAACAACCCAATATTCTTATTCTCAGTTTTTCACTTTGTAAATTAAAGATCAAATACCTATACTTCGCTGGTTTGCTACAAAGATACAATGAGTTGAGTTCTTTCAAGTGTCTAGTAGTTTACTTGGATATAGGAAACACACATAAAAAATCTGTTATTATAATTCCTATTATATTAAGAATCAAATGCAGTGATATAGGCTGCTTTTCACACAGCAAAATTAACAAAAAACCTCTACAACATACAGTTCACACTTTCGTTTAATATTAAAGAAAAATCTATGTCTACACAAAGATAAGTTTAATAAACTTAACTATATTTTCTCGTGAAGCTAAAAGTGAAATGGGTAAGCGATCAATTATTACATTTAGGCCAAAAGAAAAACTTCATTTTAATGAAGACAGAGCAAATTATAAATTAAGATCCTATGCCACGATTGGAGCAAGATCATAGAAATGGCAGAGTTGGGAACTTCAAGAATTAATCCCTCCACTAAAGCAAAAATTAAGCTAGCAAAAACTGACAGAATCAACTTTTCTGGAACTCTGGAACCCAATCAAAAATGAAAACAGAAGAGTGCTTAATGAAGAAAGAAGGTTCTCATGTTCAGTAAGAATGCATTGTGATGTTTTGTTCATTCTCCTATAATCCCCCATTCTCTAGCTTGGATACAACACCTAAATGAAGATCCACTAGGAAATACAGAACCTGAAAAACATTGTAAACAGTAGACGTCATAGACACATATAGAACTCTCCACCAAACAGCAGAGTACACATTCTTCTCAGGTGCACTCTGAAGAGTCTCTAGATAGACCACATGTTAGGCCACAAAACAAGTCTCTATACATTTTAAAAGGTTGAAATCATACAAAATGCCTTCTTTGACCACAACAGAATAAAGCTAGAAATCAATAAATTAAGGAATGAAGTTAGAAATAAATAAATAAAGGAAAACTAGACAATTCTCAAATATGTGAAAATTATACAACAAAAAGAAAAACAATCAAATTAAAAAGCGAACCAAAAACCTGAATAGTCACTTCACATAAGAAATATGAATGGTAAGAATCATGACCGATTCCTAATGTCTACTGGATAAACGAAGAAATGAAGGTAGAAATAAAGATGTTTTTCAAAACCAATGAGAAGGAAGATACAATGTACCAGAATCTCTGGGACACAAATAAAGCAGTGCCCAGAGGGAAATTTATAGCAATAAATGCCCAAATGAGAAGCGAGGAAAGATCTAAAATCAACACCCTGTTGTCAAAATTGAAAGAGCTAGAGGAGCGAGATTAAAAAAACTCAAAACCTAGCAGAAGACAAGAAATAACTAAGATCAGAGCAGAACTGAAGGAAATAGAGATGCAAAAAACCCTTCAAAAAGTCAACAAATCCAGGAGGTGGTTTCTTGAAAAGATTAACCAAATAGACCACTAGCCAGATTAATAAAAAAGAAAAGAGAGAAGAATCAAATAGGTGCAATAAAAAATGATAAAGGTGATATCACCACTGATTCCACAGAAATACAAACTACCATCAGAGATTACTACAAACAACTCTATGCACATAAACCAGTAAACCTGGAAAAATGGATAAATTCCTGGACACTTGTACCCTCCCAATCCTAAACCAGGAAGAAGTTGAAACCCTGAATAGACCAATAACAAGGGCTGAAGTTGAGGGAGAAATTAATAGCCTACCAACCAAAAAAAGTCCAAGTCCAGTTAGGTTCACAGCTGAATACTACCAAATGTACAAAGAGGAGCTGGTACGATTCCTTCTGAGACTATTCCAAACAATACAAAATGAGGAAATCCCTCCCAAATCATTTTATAAGACCAACATCATCCTGATACCAAAACCTGGCAGAAACTCAACAAAAAAAGAAAACACAAGGCCAATAACTACGATGAACATAGATACAAAAATCTTCAATAAAAGCTGGCAAACCGATTGCAACAGCACATCAAAATGCTTATGCATCATGATCAAGTAGGCGTCACTCCGGGGATGCAAGGCTGGTTCAACATATGCAAGTCTATAAACATAACCCACCACAGAAACAGAACCAAAGACAAATACTACATGATTATCTCAATAGATTCAGAAAAGGCCTTTGACAAAATTCAACAGCCCTTTATGCTAAAAACTCTCAATAAACTAGGTATCAATGGAACGTATTTCAAAATAATAAAAGCTATTTATGACAAACCCACAGCCAATATCATACTGAATGCGCAAAAGCTGGAAGAATTCCCTTTGAAATCTGGCACTAGACAAGGATGCCCTCTCTCACCACTCCTATTCAATATAGTATTGGAAGTTCCCACCAGAGCAATCAGGCAAGAAAAAGAAATAAAGGCATTCAATTAGGAAAGGAGGCAATCAAATTGTCTCTATTTGCAGATGACATGATTGTAGAAGACCCCATTGTCTCAGCCCAAAATCTCCTGAAAATGATAAGCAACTTCAGCAAAGTCTCAGGATACAAAAATCAATGTGCAGAAATCACAAGCTTTCCTATACACCAATAACAGACAAACAGAGAGTCAAATCAAGAGTGAACTCCGGTTCACAATTGCCACAAGGAGAATAAAATACCTAGGAATACAACTAACAAAGGATGTGAAGGACCTCTTCAATGAGAACTACAAACCACTGCTCAAGGAAATAAGAGAGGACACATACAGATGGAAAAACATTCCATGCTCATGATTAGGAAGAATCAATATCGTGAAAATGGCCATACAGCCCAAAGTAATTTATAGATTCAACACTATCCCCATCAATCTACCATTGACCTTCTTCATAGAACAAGAAAAAAAAACCACCTTAAACTTCATATGGAATCAAAAGAAAGCCCACAGAGCCAAGACAATCCTAAGCGAAAAGAACAAAGCTGGAGGTATCATGCTACCTGACAGTCTACAGTAATCAAAACAGCATGGCATTGGTACGAAAATGGAGATCTAGACCACTGGAACAGAACAGAGGCCTCGGAAGCAACACCAGAAATCTACGACCATTGATCTTTGACAAACCTGACAAAAAACAAGCAATGGGGGAAAGGGTTCCCTGTTTAATAAATGGTGTTAGGAAAACTGGCTAACCGTGTGCAGAAAGCTGAAACTAGACTCCTTCCTGACACCTTGCACTAAAATTAACTCCAGATGGATTTAAGGCTTAAACATAAGACCTAAAACCATGAAAACCCTAGAAGAAAACCTAAGCAGAACCATTCAGGACGTAGGCATAGGCAAGGACTTCATGACTAAAACACCAAAAGCATTGGCAACAAAAACTGAAATAGACAAATGGGATCTAATTAAACTTCAGAGCTTCTATACAACAAAAAAATATATATTCATTAGAGCAAACTGGCAACCAACAGAATGGAAAATTTTTTTTGCAATCTACCCATTTGACAAAGGGCTAATATCCAGAATCTGTAAAGAACTAAAACAGATTTACAAGAAACAAACAAACAAACCCATTCAAACGTGGGTGAAGGATATGACAGACACTTTTCAAAAGAAGATATAGACGCAGCCAAAAAACATATGAAAAAATGCTCATCATCACTGGTCATCAGAGAAATGCAAATCAAAACCACATTGAGATACCATCTCATGCCAGTTAGTATGGCCATCATTAAAAAATATGGAGACAACAGATGCTGGAAAGGATGTGGAGAAATAGGAAGAGTTTTATACTGTTGCTGGGAGTGTAAATTAGTTCAACCATTGTGGAAGACAGTGTGACGATTCCTCAAGGATCTAGAAATAGAAATACCATTTGACCCAGCAATCCCATTACTGGGTATATAACCAAAGGATTATAAATCATTCTATTATAAAGACACATGCACATGTATATTCACTTCTGCACTGCTTACAATAGCAAAGATCTGGAACCAACCCAAATCCTCATCAATGATAGACTGGACAAGGAATATGTGGCACATACACACAATGGAATACTATGCAGCCATAAAAAATGATGAGTTTGTGTCCTTTGTAGGGACATGGATGAATATGGAAACCATTATTCCCAACGAACTGACACAAGAACAGAAAATCACCACATGTTCTCACTCAGAGGCGGGTGCTGAACAATGAGAACACATGAATATAGGGAGGGGAGCATCACACACACTGGGGTCTGTTGGGGGTGGGCAGGGGAGGAACAGCAGGGGGTGGGGAGGTTGGGGAGGGATAACATGGGGAGAAATGACAGATATAGGTGACATGGGGGATGGAGGCAGCAAACCACCTTGCCATGTATGCACCTATGCAATAATCCTGCATGTTATGCACATGTACCCCAGAACCTAAAGTAAAATTAAAAAAAAAAAAAAGATGCTCAACATCATCAGTCACTAAAGAATGAAAATCACAATCACAATGAGATACCAATTAACACCCACTAGGATGGCTATAATATTTATTTTAAAAGGAAAATAAGTATTGGAAAGGATGCAGAGAAATTAGAACCCTTGTATATTGCCGGTGGGAATGTAAAATGGGTCAACTGCTGTGGCAGAGTTTGACAGTTCTTCAAAAAGTTAAATATGGAATTACTATAGTACTCACCAGTTAGCTATTCCTAGGTATATAATGTCAAAAGTTTAAACAGATATATAAAAAAACCTTGTGTATTAACATTTACAGAACCATTATTCTCAAAAGCCAATATATTCATCATTAGATGAATGAGTAAACAAACTGGCATATAGAATAAAATGGAATTCAACTATTCAAAGGAATGAAGTACAGAACATGCAACAAAGTAGATGAACCTAGAAAGTGTTATTTGAAGTGAGAGAAGCCAGATGAGAAAAAGCCACATACTATATGAATCCATTTGTATTTATCTAGAATAGGTAAATCCATACAGAAAAAAAAACACTTTGGTAGTTGTCAGAGGCTAAGCTGGGAAGGCGATGGAAAGTAATGGCTGAATGGCTATAGGGTTTTATTCTGGCATGATGAAAATGTTTTGGAACTAGATTGAGGTAGTGGTGATTGTACAACATTACAACGTACTGAATTTGTCACTGAATAGTTCATTTTTAAATGGTTAATTTTGTGTAATGCTGAATTTTGTCTCAATTAAAAATAATGGTCCTTTAAAAGGTATCATTACTGTTCAGATTTGGAGATATAAACAAAACCTATTCAAACTTTAAAACGGTTTTACTTGTGAAAGTCATGTTTTTGTAAAAATTGGGTTTTAATGTCACATTTTGTAGCAGTGCCTATTAACATCTATACTACAGTTTTCTGCATTTGGCAAACAATGTTGTGCCTCACTTTGTGTAAAATAATAAACTCTAACAGTAGTATTTAAAATCTGCTTAATTATTTTAGTGATAGAAAATAAAAATCCTCAAATTTCTAAACTGTATCATTTCCTTGAACTATTCAAAATCTTTGGTATAGGGCTAACTAGAATATTATAAAGTGTACTTCTCATCAGAGTAAATATGATCTGATGTGCTTTTGGAAACTCTATCTAATTTTAGCAATAGTAACCCATTGCTTATTTTAAATGCTCAGTGCCAGGTAAATATGAAAAAGAAATCAATAGCTTTTCTCTATGCATAATATTTACAAAGTTAGCCACCAGCAGGTTTTATTTTAGTCATTCTGTTATTAAAGGGAAGAACAGACGCAACTGCAAGCAATTAACCAATACCACTCAAATTTTACTTTTGTGTTTCATTAATACAGAATTACATATTTTGAAGGTGTGATTAAATAGTTTACCAAAAAATCAGTTGTGTTTTTTTTCTTCTTGCTATAAGAGATTAAGATAATGATAGGTGTTCTCCCTTTTTAATCACATGAAGGTATTTCCACATTAGATTCCAAATCTGAGAACTTGATAATGGGTATTTTGAGTTACAGAGCCCACCCAAAAAAGTAATGCTCTATTCCTTGTAGACACATACCTAAGGACTATTTGGATGACAAAGTCAATGACAGGACATTTCAGAGTCATGACTTTGAAAACAACAAAGAGCATCATGGGCCATGCTACACACTGAAATGCAAAAGCCATTCTTTTCAAAGAACTAGGAAGACCGGGAATAAAACAACATCAGTAGGAAATACAGAAATGATTAATTTGCTTTAAAGGTTATATTCCATTTTGACATTTCAGTGTTGTAAAGTGAAATATTTATAAATTACAAGGGCATAATATTTAAAGCACAGTTAATGTTAATGTCTTAGAAGATACTCTATTTCTAAATTTTTACATATTTGTTAGAAAGATACACTGCTATACATGTATTTTTTAACTGGTTTGTTGCTTCATTCAGCATTATATTTTCTTGGTTATTTTTCTAGTAGAAAAGAAAATGCCTAAAGGTACAGGTGGCTTCCTTTTCCTCTTCCTTTTAATTTCCCAATGTCAAGTTATTGCCAAAATTTAAAACCACTCCATTTGTAGTTCCTACTTCAAAACCTTATTGGAGCAGCTTTTGCCTATATGCTCCTAGCTAAATTGAAGGAAGGCCTGATGACCAGTGAGCATAAGGAGAAACAATGAAGAAATTTA